>NC_063337.1:55643272-55722790 GCF_021869965.1 Rhincodon typus | reverse complement strand
CATCAGAGGAGCTTTCCTGCTCCTCTGATGCTGCTTGGCCTGCTGTGTTCATCCAGCTCTACACCTTGTTATCGCAGTTTTAATATTGATTTTACTGTCCTTTATGAGTGAGACAAACATTGGATCTTTACAGTAATTGTTGAGTTATTTCCACAATGCTATATGCAGTGGAGCTCTGCCAATGTACATTTTTCCATTGCATAATAACATTAATAAAAATGTATGAATAGAAACGTAATGGAGCAGAAAATGGCAGTCATGTAATTTGTTTAACAATTTGTGCCATATGTAGAGCTTTTTACTTCACATTGAATTACTAGATCTGATCTGGACATGATGCAAGCATTGCCATTATTAAATCAGTTAATAATAGAATAATTAATCTGACATGCAGTGTGAAATATCCCCAGGCCCTGAATGGTGTGGGCAGTGGCATGTCAGTTAGTAAAACTGAGAATGAAGAAATAAGATTCTTGATGTTGAGGATGAAAAGTCCAATTTTCACATAAGGTTTAACAACTGTTGAGAATCTCAACAGTGAGCAGTGAGGGGTCTATTTGCATGCATTAACATTTCATTATTGCGTAACTTCACCTCATTTCTATGCCGTTTGCTATTTCCCCAGGCAATGGAAAGAATCTGAAAATTTCAGCTATGCAACTTGTAGTGGATACCTGACAACTGCAGTTTGCTAGTGTCTTCTTTGAGTTTTCATGATACAAGCACCAGTTTTCATCACATCATCATGCGACATTTTCAATTATTTATGAAACAGTTCAGCACTTCGTGCTACTGTTCAAAGTTTAGCCACACCTTTCATTGCAATGCTGTTGCCAGACCACTTTGCATAGAGGGACAAGCACCCGGCTCATGCACCAGAATGCATCTCTGGTTCCCTGGCTTGTGTTTTGAGCAGTCAGTCAGTCAGTCTGCACCTCCTTGGATTTCTCACCATCTCTACCATGCCTTCCATTTTTGCACATTGCAGGCTCATTTAGAACTTACAGCCTCACAGTACGTCTTCTGTTCTGTCTTGTTTTTTTTCAGGCAGACACAAAACCAAGGCAGCCTGCAATGTTTGCAAACAGTGATCAGCCAAGGGGGTGGACATGTCACTGTACAGCGCTGTGCTACATCACTGTCACAACTGCACTGACTGTGCTTCAATGAAACTGCATGTTCAAAGTCTAAGGAGAATAGTCAGTCAAGTCAAGGGAACTGTTGTCACTCAGGGTCTACTGGCACAGTCAGTAAAGGGCATCATCTGATATCAGTCCATCAGCTTGAAAGCGTAGGTTGGCCACTTGAAGGGATTCAGGGTCAGCAGTAGCATACTGTTATGGTCCAGGGAGTGAGCTACAATCAGTTCTGCAAGTCCAGTGCCACAAGAATGGGGATTAGTGATAAGACAGTTGGCAATTTGCATCTATATAACTCCGTGAGTCTGGCCAGTCATCAGTCTGCGTTATTGTTTCAAGTAAGTTGAGTTGGGCCATCGCTAGTCCTGGGGATCTGTTCACTTGAAAGTCAAGGGGATTTATCAAAGCAGTGCTATGGTAGAGAAGTTGGTAATGTCAATTGTGAGGTATGGAGGCAACATGCTGATAACAGAGAGAATAATAATTATGAATGGGGGATCTCAACACATGAGAGTGGGAGGTGGTAAAGCATAGGATACTATGACAGGGAGGTCATTAATAATAATCACCACCCTGGCTTCATTGGGGTGGGAGGAAACAGTGCGTAATGATGTTTGACATAACTAAGCTTTATGCCTGAGGATCATAGGATGAGAAGCTAAATAAAAGATTTGGATGGGAATTGGGGAAGATCAAACCAAATTGGGTTAACAGACAGGGCAAGGCCACAAGGGGACATTATGGTCGAGTGGGTGCATTCACCTTGATTGACAAGCTGAACCTGCAACTCATTGCATGAATCTGTGTCATTTTCCATCTTCACCTGAAATGTAAATTCACAATGAATATAAAAAATGGCTGTCAGCACACCTAGAGTGAATGTCAGTGGAGTAAGATTCATTTATCTCAGAGGAAGATACTTGTGAGCGATGTAAAACCGTTTGAGGGGCAATTGCATTAATCAGATGCTCACATAATACAGGTTGAAGACATCTGCTTTTTTTTATTACAGAATTCTGGATGTGAACCATATTTGCATTGATCAGCTATATTGACGACAAATCCTGATCATAAGCAATTTTGACCATGTCATTGAACATAACAAATTAATCCGAGTAATCCTGTGAAGCAGAAGTAATGTGAAGTGAGCTGTAAAGTTTCACCTTAGTTGCAGAATTCACAATCACCTCCAAGATATTATAGCTTATACAAGGTCCAGCAGCTCCTCATCTCACATTTTGAACTATAGAATGTCCACACGATTATCTTATTTACAATGCTGCCTTTCTTGATTAATTTGAAGAATGGGGATGGATGGAGAAGTTCTCATTCTTCCTAGCATTTTTACTGTATGTGTACTAAATGTCTTGAGCAGCATACTTCCAAACTAGTTCGACAATGTATAGGATTGATGTGCAGGCATCCCATTGCCCTCATCGAATGCCTCCATATCTCAATGTTTGGAAGATGCTGTTGAAATGTAATTTGTGTGCAGTGAGTGCTGAATGACCACATTGCTTTGATTCTGATATCATCCACATGGATCATTTGTCTGTTCCCAATGGATACAGGCAGAGAAGCTTTTGTTGTTTCTGTATCTACTGCACTTCAAGCATGCACAGAAATGTTTTGAGGAACACGTACCTAGAAGTCCAGGACAAACAATAACCTCCAGTAGATATGGAGTAGCCTCCTAATGCAAAATTTCTAACAAAAATGCCCTCATGATGCAGCGAAACTGTAGGGGACCCACAGTCATTTGTCTTAGTGGAATGTCACACTGCTGAGAGAGGAATATTGATGCTATATTCTGTATAGAGGTAGAGTTCAGAAAGCCACATGAAAACTTGGCAGATGGAATATAATTGTGGGGCCATGTAAGGTTATGCATTTTTGCAGGTAGAGGAGTTGAATATTATTTAAATGGAGGAAGACTGCAGAACTGAGGGTTTTGGGAGTCCTCATCCATGAATGACAATAAGTTAGCATCCATGTTCAGCAGGCAATAGGGACTGTTAGCCATTATTTCCAAGGAAATGGAGTATAAAAGTAAGAAGGTTTTGCTAAAATTATGTAAGGCACTAATCAGACCATAGCTGGAATATCTCAGTAAATATATACTGGCATGGAAGGCAGTCCAAAGAACGTTCACTAGGAAGAGACCAGGTATGGAAGGACTGTCTTATGAGGAGAGATTGAATAGTTTGGGCCTGTAATCATTGGAATATAGAAGATGGAAAGGTTATTGAAACATGTAGGATTCTTAGGAATGTTGACAGGGTAGATGTGGACAAGTTGTTTCTCCTTGTGGGAGAGACTAGGACCAGAGAGCATAATTTCAGAATGATGGATCACACCTTTGAGTCAGACATGAGAAGGAATTTCTCCTCTCAGAGGGTGGTGAATCGGTGGAATTCTTTACCACAGAGGGCTGTTCAGGCTGGATCATTGTGTATATTGAAGACTGAGTCAGACAGATTTTTAATCCTCCATTTAAATAATATTCAACTCCTCTACCTGCAAAAATGCATAACCTTACATGGCCCCACAATTATATTCCATCTGCCAAGTTTTCAAGAATGAAGAAAAGGCAGAAGGTTGGAGTCCTGGGTTATTAGATGAGCCATAACCTTATTGAATGATGAAGCAGACTCGATGGACTAAATGGCCTATGTTTGTTCCTATGTCTTATGGTTTAATGATGATACATATAATGCAACACCTTCTCCCACTGCGGACAACAAGGGCCATACGATGTCTCCTCCACATGAGATTTCCATGACAGGTCTGGGGGTTCATTCAGTGCAGTACAGTCAGAGACACCAAATAAACATTGGATGATTTGCCCTGGAGGATCAAATGAGGCATTAATAGATAACGAACATCTTTGAAAGCTGCAGTACTGTACCAAGTAGAAAATGACGACCTTAATGAGAAGGAACATCACATTCACCATCTTACGTCACAGCTACTTCAATAATGACCTTGCCTCCATCATAAGGTCAGAAGTGGGGATGTTGGCCAATGATTGCACAATATTCAACATCATTCACAACTCCTCAGATACTAAAGCAGTTCATATTCAAATGCAACAAGACCTGGACAGGCCTTGCTGACAAGTAGCAAGTAAAATTTGCAATAAACAAATAACCATCTTCAATAAGAGACAATTTAACCATCCACCCTTAATATTCAATGGCGTTACCAGCACTGAATTCCCCACTATCAAATACTGGACATTACCATTGACCAGAAACTCAACTGGACTCACCATACAGTGGCTACAAGAGCAGATCAAAGGCTAGGAATACAGTGGCAAGTAACTCACCTCCTAACTCCTCAAAGCTTGTCCACTATCTACAAGACACAAATCAGGAGTTTGATGGAATACTCCCCGTTTTCCTGAACGTATGCAGCTTTAAAAACACTCAAGAAGCTTGACATCATCCAGGATAAAGTAACTAGCTAGATTGGTATCACATCTACAAACATCTACTCCCTCCACCACCAACCCTTATTAGCAGCAGTCTGTATTATCTATAAGATTCACGGAAATTTGCCAAATATCCTTAGTCAGCACCTCCAAGGCCAAGACCACTTTCATCTAGAAGGACAAGGACAGCAAATAATGGCCCCTCCAAGCCACTCACCATCCTGACTGGGAAATATATCGTCGTTCAATAGGTCAAAATCCTGAAATTCCCTCCCAAAGGCATTGTGGGTCCACCTACAGCACATGGACAGCAGTGGTTCAACAAAGCACGAATCAGACCAAAGCAGAGTTAAAGTGAGTGTGAAGTAGCAGAGAAATAATAGTGGACTTACTGTTATGGAGCATAGAAAGTCATTAATCTAGGCATGCCATCGGACCACAAACACTGAACTGATCTGAGTGTCAACTTCAGACCTGACTCCTCTGGCAGTCCTGGGGAAAGAGAATGCCCACCACTCAATCCAAAAAGATCTCCAAGTTTCTGATGGCAAACCGGAGTGCCAATCTGCCTCTCTCAGCCATCTCTAGGGTAATTCTTCCCACACTGGAACTGTAAGGAGAAATTCCTCACTTGCAGTGTTTGAACTCATCCACAGCTGGGCTTTAAATATGGTGCCAGCACCGGGAAATCTAGAAACTCCTGGCAGCAACGAGCGCTTCCACTACTGCTAAGCATGAGATCGTGTGGCAAATAGCTCATAAGATGAGCAGTGTAAATTGTGTGGGACAGCTTACTAGAGCTCACGGTAAGAAACCCTTCATGAAATTCCCTGAAACAGCAGGTTCTTGGGAAAATTCAGCTGGCACTATTTTTGATACATCTCAGCAATTGTGCCAGGTTTTGCCTGTATCTTATATTGCAACTATATTCATCATCACATAATTGTATGAACATCTAACGTTCTTAATAGTTAAGACTTGAAATTTGTTTACATTTAAAACATCTCTGATGTAAGTATGTGAGTTGCTCTGTACTTTTGCACATCCTTTTGAAAGAATTTGGAAAGAATTTTAACAGAGAAGCACAGTTGTTTTGTCCCAGAAATCCCTGCTGTAAATACACACAGATGTGCTGCAAAGTGACACAGTACAAATAAGTAAATTAATTACAAAAAATAAATAAAAGGTAGTAGATCTAAAAGCCTGGGAAGAGGTTCATTTGTTGCTATATAAGCCTTCGTCATTTTAATCAGACAGCCACTGCCGTGGATTGCTACCTGTGCAGTGATTGTCTTTGAGATAATTGAAGAACAGTCATGCAGATTGAAGCTGCTGTAACTAACTTCTTTCCCAGAATTAATCATCTATACTAATGCATCAATGAAGTTGCAAGGTTGTGTTTCACTGTGAGAGATGTTTTTAAGATGGAAGGTTTATTTGTCCTTTCAGGTAGACATAAATGATACCTTGACAACGTTGAAAGAGTTCTTCTAGTATCTCGGACATGATTCATTCCTCAACTGGAAAACAGATTATCTGGCGATGTTTCTCATTATTGTTTGTGGAACCTTGTTGCATATATGTTAGTGTCACATTTCAAACCTTGTAACAGTATAAACACTTCAAAGAATTTCATTAGCTGTGGAGCACTTTGGAATTGCCTGAGGATATGAAATACGTTATACAAATTGTTCATAATAAATTTCAATGAACCGATTGATGTCTGTGTACTTTAAGGTAACTGAAATTAAATGGTCATAGTAAATTTTAATCTGACTTGGTTTGATAGCAACCTAAAACTTAGTTGTGTTTGGATTTAATAATGAAATTCACCTAAAAGGCTGTATAATTGGAGTCAATTAAACTTTTCAAGACTGGAATTGATAGACTTTTTTTAGCTAGGATATCAAGGAATATGGATCAAAAGGATGGCAGGGCAGACTTGACGGTCTGAATGGCCCACTTCTGTTCTTACATTTTATGGTCTTAAAAGATCATCTGGAGTTGAAATAAAGATCAGCCATGGTCTAACTGTGCAATGTTACAGGTTCAACAGGTGAAATAGCATCTCCTTCTCCTGTGCTCCTAGATCATTTCTGCTGTTGACAAATAGACAAACAATTTTGTAAACAGAGGGAAATCTAATGACTGAGGTGGATGTAAAAATATTAAATTTAAGGAAAATTCTCTTGAATCACAATCAGTAATTTTTGTTTCTATTTAAATCCACAGCAATAGTACAAGGAGAAACCTTGGAATCGATTTACAACCAATGCAAACTAGCAATTGAAGAACAGTCTGGTCCATACATTTGGGTTCCTTCAAAAGAAAAATTGTGAATCAGCCATAGATGTGAGACTGATAAGAATTTCTGTTCAGATAGTGATATTTAATTTATTTTTAATTACATTTTCATCTGTATCCATTGCACATAATCATGAATACACTTTAAATTAGAAGCTCAGCAGGATGTTTCTGCACAGGACTGACCTGTATTCTGGGGGAGGGGATGACAAAACAACCAGGAGAAGATTTGAAAAAGACAAAAAGACTTCTGGGACACCATGGAGGGTCCAACAGTATTTGTATATCCAAACCACATATGTATAGAATATAATTCTTGAAGGAGGTGTTTTAGCCCTTATTATGATCAAGTGGACAAAGCAGGGATGCCTGTACTTAGTTTTATTCTCTGATCGGGCAGTGCCCAGCATTACAACATTCAGCCAATTGTGTGAATTGATGATTCACTAGAAAGCAAAATCCTGCAGATTTTATAACTATGCAGATAGAATTCATCACATAAATTTTATAAACAGTTTTATTTTGTGATTGAACATTATCTAAAGATGAACTCACATCTATAAAATCCAAATACGAAACATTTTCAAGCATTTAACACATTTTAGAATGTGTCTAATTTGACAACTGGTTAAAATCAGAATTATCTTCAGTATACATTTTAATATTTATATTCAGAGGTTATTGAAATAACTTATTGTAAAGGAAATATATTGCTGTAAATTGTGAGGTCTATTAGTCATGTTCCATGACAGTTCCAGTATTGACTGGAAGTATTATTTTAAAGAAATTTAGGGAGCAGGGCAATTTGTGGCTGGTTTTCTGTGATTAGAATCTAAATGAATCGATTATCAATTGATTTGTGAATAACAGTAAATTCACTGCCATCTCCAGCTGTTGCTTGTGAAAATTGACTTACTTTTCTTCCTTTATGAAAGAAGCATGCAGCTTGAAATTTTAACCTCTATCTAATTAGTCAATGTTAATTTGTGTGCTCTGCATTACAGTTTGAAGATTAATAACTGTGGCTAAGTACAATCAAAAATGTCATTGTGATTTCCTACCTGGCCATAGAAATGTTTTATTCTTTTTGTTTGATCCAATTTATTATTTAGTTCTGTGTGGCTGTTTCTAATCTAAAGCTACTATTGCAATCCTTTGAAATTTATCTTTTTTGCTTTTCATTTCTTTTTGGTTGGCTGGAATTTTATCTTCTGTGTTATTGAGTGAGTTGTACTGTACAAACTGCTGTATTTAAGGTGCACTGTAAGATTATGCTTATCCTGTGCTGGTTTGATCACAGTTAAGCTCAATTTTAGTCTATTTTACAGAATTTGAAACACTCCATACCCATTATAAGAGATGTAAGCAAGCCATTTTAAGCTCTGAATAGATAGAATCATAGAATTGTTACAGCACTGAAGGAAGCAAATCAGCCCATTATGCCTGTGTCAGCTCTCTGTAGGAGCCACAGAAATCATTCCACTCCCCTACCTTTTCCCAAAATCCCTGCAATTGTTTTCACATAATTATCTAATACCCTTTCAAAAGCCATGATTGAATCTGCACCTACTACACTCTCAGGCAGTGCATTCAGATCCTAGCCATTTACTGGGGAAAAAAAATTTTCTTTATTTCACCTTTGCCATTCTCCTTAAATCATTGTACTGTAGTTTACAACTCTTCTGTAAATGGAAACAGTTTCACCCTATCTATACTGTCCAGATCACTGTTGATTTGAACACCTCTATCAAGTTTCCTCTCAGCCTTCCCTCCTATCAGGAGAACAGCTCCAGCATGTTCAATCTGTCCTCATAATTGAAAACGTTATGCTTGGAACAATTCTTATAAATATTTCCAATGCATTCATATCCTTCCTAAAATGTGATGATGAGAATTGGACATAATATTCCAACTGAGGTCAAAGCAGTGTTTTATAAAGGCTTACCATGACATTCTTGCCCATATGTCTTGTTAACTAATTTCTCTACCTCCCTACCAACTTCAATGATTTATGAACACAAAATCTCAGGTCCATTTGTTCTTGCACCCCTTTTAGAATTGCATTCTTTGTTTTATACTGTCTTACTTTGTTTCTTTCCTGCCTAAATAAACAGAGCATTTATCTAAAAAAGAACTCACTTACATACTTACAAATACTAGAAACCTGAAATGAAAACAGAAAATGTTAAAATTTCTGAGCAGGTTGAGAAAATATTTGTGTGGAAATAAGCAGCTTTAATATGTCAGGACAATGACCGATTGTTAAAATAATTAATTATTATTTTTTAAAGAACATGCATCTTTGTCTTATAATTACCATTCAGTTATGCATTACTGCACAATGTGTACTTATCAATGTGAATTCCAGGATTGTGACTGGTAGAACAGTTTGGGGAGTAATGGGTATGGAGTAAACAAATTGACCCATCAGTGAAGCTTTCAATTCAATTTGACCAGCTATTTGCAGAAAATTTATTAACTCTTGGTCCATGATGTTAGCATTCTCAGGAGTTAAACTTACAGTACTTGGGTATCACAGGACTTGAATTTAAGCTCCCATGGAGTACCGAATTTTGTCAACCACTGATACAAACTAAAATACTACAGATGCTGGAAATCTGAAATAAAAGGGGAAAATGTTGGAGAAACGCAACAGGTCAAGAAGCATCTGCAAAGAAGAAAATAGAAATGATAATCTTTAGTCAGATCACATTTCCTGTTCAAACATATAGCCATTGACCTGAAATATTAACTTTCTGTTTCTCCACAGATGCTTCCTGACTTGCTCAGTATTTCCAGCATTTTTTTTATTTTTTTGTCAATTGCTATTGTTTCATTTCTCTTCAGTCAATGCACATAAAATTGATAAAGCTGAAATCTCCAAAGCAAAAGTACATACTTAATGTTTGTGTACTTTATTTAAGAAGCTCACAAATGTACCTTTTCATGAATTTCTGAAGATTTGAAAAGTGGTTTGAATTTATAATATTAATCATAATCTAGACTTTCTATGGAATGACCAATATGCCATTGTCCCTTCATATGATCTTAAATGATTCTTTTTGTTGAGCATTTGGGGTGGGGTGGGAGTCTTCTAGATCCTATATATTTTTACAGGAAGTGAAATCATCTGCCTCTACTTTTTTAAAAGCCCTAATGAAAGTACTCCAAATATTCCACTGTGTCAAAATCTGGGAACTTGAAGGGGCCAGGACCCATTGGTCTTACCATAATTGGGTGCATCAATTAACCTGAAGAATTTAAAGCTTTTGCACATTTTGTAACTTTAAGCTGAAAAATAATGTAACTAGAGAGAAAAACCTTGTTTCAAACCTTGCAGATTATTCCCTGAAACTACACTACCTGCTGTAGTTGGATGAGACTGAAGAAAAAGCTCCACTGCTGGAACAAACTCATAGTTACCAGTTTAGAGGATCTTACAAAATAGATTGGTTACCTGTTGATTGTAAATGATCAATTTCTTCTATTCCATTTATGTAAAGAGAAAAGCACACTGAAATAAAGAATTGGGCTGTATATTTATCAATATAAATAAATACTCTTGGTTGTTAATGATTTTTTAAAAATTGCCCTTTATTCAGATAGAGACACCCTCAATATATACTGCTTTTGATCAGTTTCATGTCTGTATTTCATGTTTCATGTTGATGCACTACTTCACAATGAACCTTCAAAACCTTAATTCAATAAAGCCACTTCTCTGTATACTATTGTATGCACGTTTAGTTTTGATGGCTGTAATGTACTGCCTTTCCTTTTTTAATGTGTTTTGTTAAGAGGAGATTCATTTAATAATCTAAAGTTTGCACAGATGAATCTTCTTGAGCAAATGTTAAATTTTATTGTAAACTATTCTAAAATTAACACATGGTGCTTTCTTTGAACGTGACTCCCAGCAATAATTATCTTCGGATGCAATCATTTGATCGAAGAATCAATTCCAAATCAATTGAGGATGGTGCAAGTCTAAAGTCTAACGATAATCCTTATTTTTACAAATGGAACCAATAAGTAACATTTTAAAAATAAACTTCTTTCTGACAACAGGAAATCAAGTAGAAACATATCTGATAACAATGTAAAACTGGTACCTTCTAAATAATGTATTACTAGCTATCATGAATAGTCCAGCAGTTTTCATACTGGAATAGAAGACCCATGCTAATTAAATCATTATCTCTATTCAATCTTTAATTATGTTGTATGCTATCCCAACATAAACCATGATGGGTCATTCAGTATAGCTTTAATATAGTTTGTCTCAGCAAAACCTCAGTTATCTGGTGCAGTAATTATCCGCATGTTTAAAGCGACATTGTCTCTTGTGGTTTTTCAGAACCAAACTTTATTTTGAAATTGTAACAAATGAAAGCTGTAGCTCGGCTGTCTCAAAGTTCTACAAGGATCTGTGCAATTTGTGTAAAAGCATTGAGTGTGAATGACACAATGTACTGTTTGTGGTACTATAAATAAACATGGCAGCTGAATTCTCTAGTGCTACCACCTTCATTTCTGAAATGCATTTCTAAAATATCTTTAAACCTTATACTAGTGAGATCATTACAGAATACTAATCTTGATTTGTTTAGCAATGTGACCATGGAAAGGCAAACTCTGCCTTTAAACAGACAATAAGATGGGTTGATGGCATGCTCTCCCAATCCACAAGACAGGTAGCCACATTTTAAATTCATGATTTGACTTAACATCTCATTCATGCATTTATTGCTCTGACTGCCAATTGTATTGCATTTAGGTGGCTGAGCTTCCACTCAAACGAAGCAGCTACCAAATTAAGGTCCTGTCATCTAAATAGTACTCCACAGTGATTTAACTCAATGAATCAGACTGTTGGCCAGTATTTGATCCTGAAATAAAACATTGATTGATTGGTTTCAGGTACTGATTGAATCAGTGAGAGAATTGAGAAAGCACACATTTTGTGGCTAAGAGATTGCTTGTTTCTCATCTTTTTAATTTAAATTCTCAAGACTTATCAGAGATGCTATTTTTGCCACTACTACCACCTGCAAGTTTCCCTCCAAGCCACATCTTATCTAATTTGGAACCATATCACTGCTCCTTCACTGTTACGGGGTCAAAATCCTGGTACTCCCTTCTTAACAGCAATATGGGTGGGCCCTACATCTCAAAGACTGCAGGTGTTCAACCAAGCAGCTCACCACCACCTTTTTCAAGGAAATGGGTAGTAAACACTGGCCTAACCAGTGACTCCCATGTCCATGGATGAATAGAAAAGAAGAGTCTCAGCAACAAGCTGATCAGCCAGGGCAAGCAGCAAGCTGGTTTGATGGAAGATAGCAGGTGAGGGAGGTCAACTGGTAGAAGATTTTACCCAGTCCACATATAGGCCAAGAGTCACCTTCCTCGATCTGACTGAGAAGCATTACATTAGGCGATTCTATTGCACTGTACAGGCTGTCCATGAAATCTCCCACAATAGGACCTGCTGGCCCAAGTAGACATGCTTTCACTGATGGCTGTCAAAGTGGCAATTGCCCTCAATGCTTTTGTCTTCTGATCCATTCAACCTGTTAGAGCTGGACATCCCCATATCTTCTAGTTAACAATGCTAGCACAAAAGCTTTTAAGCAACTCATTACATGTTAAAGATGTCATTTTGTTACTTACAGACAGCTTGGCTAGAATCTGCTGACAATAGCATTGGAAAATATCCAAAACTTTCAGCCAAGGTATTCAAGGCATTCAACACTGGTACACTGGAGTTGTAAAGATATTTGCCTGTTCATTGTATTGAAGCAGCATTCTTTCAGATCTATATTACTGTCTTAAGCTATGAAACACCAGCTACTAAAGCTACCTAAAGCATTGAGTATTTGGAATGCTGAGCAACAAATAAGTTTAAACTGAGGGCAAAATTACCAGAATGCAGGGCTTAAAGTAGTAGTTCAACTGAAGGGCAATGTTAGTGAGTCCTGCAGCTGCTCATCCTCCCACAAGTTCCTCAAGTACACGCAAGTCAGGCAAGTGGGTGCACCCAGATGTGTAAGGCAGATCCTGGTGAGGGGAAGGAGTATCACTGAGGGCAGACAGCTCATTGCTATGGTGCTGCTAATCATTGCCCTGTGGGAAACCTTGAGAGACAAATAATGCCCAAAGGGAAGTGTATCTCATTAACCACCACTCTGGGACTGATTAGTGACCACTTAGTGATAGGTATTGCCATATTTCAGAGTGTTCCCCAGACCTGGTAAGATGCCAGTTGACGTAGGCAGAGGTCCTTAATTGGCCACTTAGGTTACTCATGTGGCTCCAGATGGTTCATCATCCACTATTTCCATCAGTGGCAAAATGGTACAGTGGTACAGTGATTGGTGGCATGGTGGCTCAGTAGTTGGCACAGCTGCCTCACAGTGCCAGTGACCCTGGTTCAACTCCACCCTCAGGTAACTGTCTGTATGAAGTTTGCACATTCTCCCTGTGTCTGCGTAGATTTCCTCTCGGTGCTCTGGTTTCCTCCCATAGTCCAAAGATGTTGGGGTTAGGTGGATTGGGCATGCTAAATTACCCATAGTGTCCAGAGGTGTGCAGGTAAGTTGGATTAGCCATGGAAAATGCAGGGTTACAGGGATAGGGTAGGTGGGGTGGGATGCACTTTGGAGGGTCGGTGTGGACTTGATGAGCTAAATGTCCAGCTTCCAAACTGGAGGGTTTCTATTATAGGAAGGTGACAAATACGCTCCACCACATGCCTTCCTGCACCATTTTGCTAGCCTTCCTTTCCTGAACCTGATTCCCAAAGGACTGCTAAAATTTTAAATTTTAAAATCCCCACTTGCCTGGATGAGTGCAACCCCAACAGCACCCAAGAAGCTTGACACCATCCAGGTCAAAGCAGCACGCTTCATTGGCACTACATCCACAAGCATCCACTCCCTCCTCTACTGACGCTCAGTAGCAGCAGTGTATACTATCTACAAGCTGCACTGCAGAAATTCACCAAAGATCCTCAGATAGCACTTTCCAAACTCATAACTATTTTCATCTAGAAGGACAACGAGAGGTGATATAATAGTAATACCACCACCTTCAAGTTCCCCTCCAAGCCACTTACCATCCTGACTTGGAAATATATTGCTGTTCCTTCACTGTCGCTGGGTCAAAATCCTGGAATTCCCTTCCTATTGTCAGTCAACCTACAGCAGGTGAACTGCAGCGGTTCAAGAAGGTTCGAAAGTCCAGCAATGGTAACTTCCAAGTATTAGTGACTTTTTAAATTCATTTTCCATCTAAATTGTGATGTACTAGGGAGTAAAGTTTGTCAGTGAACGTCAGAAAATATATTTGGCTGAAGTTGTTGTCATGGTTAAATAGTTTGTAATGTGTGAAAGTTTAGAGATTTGGTTGTGAGGCTCACAGTGATGGTTGGTATTAAGGAAGAGGTGAAGTATAAGAATGTAGGTTTGAGGTAGGATTATTACAGATTACTGGTAGATAAGTGTGATGATACTACTTGTGGCTGGGATGGTTGGTGCTATTAGTAGGAGATGACATTTGAAGATTGCATCACTGACATTTACCACTCAAGTGAGGTGATTGATCCTTGCGCTAAAGGTAGGTACTCCTACCATTGACCTTCATGGTTATCTTCGCTTTCCCACTGCTAGCATCTCCCTTCCAACTCCTTCACTAAGACCCCCGTGCAGCAGTTGAAAAATTAGCACTTGCTTTCTCCAGTATTGTGCTATTCTTTCCTCTCCCCAGGTGAGATTGTCTTCAATTAAAACTCCCAGAAGTTGCTCTATCCATGAAACACATTAATTTTAAGTGCTGCAGCCTAGCTTTATGTAGTGCAGGCTATCTTCATGTGATACTAACCGCTTGTGACGTTAGCCCCTTGCTGACTCATCCAGCCATTGAACAATATAGTTAGCTTTGAACACATAGATCATAAGCTGCCTTGATTGCAATTAACAGGAGCAGGTTAACCAAGCATTGAGAGCTCAGTGCCCACTTTAGGTCTCTCTGCAGCCCCATCCAGGACCAAACAACACTTTGGATGCATAAACCAAAATAGTGAGCTGTAAGATATGTAGTAGCTATACATGCTAGCTTCACAGGTAGCCAAGAGATGAGAGACTGTATCACCTAGCTACAAAAGAATAATCTATTGCACCCATCAACAGAAAAATCTATGCCAGTTTCACTGTCAACATGTCTTCAGCATGCAACATTTATCACATGATTTTGGCACATTGCACAACATGGAAATACAGGAAAGATAACAATTGAAGAAGAAAAACACGCAGGAAAGGTAATCATTTAAGAGTTTATATTTTGCACAAGCTTATGCAGTTGAAACACAAAATATATAGTCTTAGTTCTCTCAATGTATTTGCTTAGAACCAAGAACATTAATTCAACAGTAACCCAATGGAAATTCTGCATTTACTTTAATGCTGCAGAAATGCCTTACACAGGAAACATTGTATTCACTTCAGATGCATTCCAATGAAAACATACTAACTTCCAAATGGAAATTTTAACACCTGAATTGAAATACTTTTGAATTGTATACAATTTTTCGATAAATTAAGGCAGATAAACATTTTCATCCAATTAATTAAAGTTAATAGTAATAGAAATATAATGAGTTGTAAACTCAAATACTAAAAAGATTTCTGTGGAGAACAAACTATGGACAGAACCAACGTAATGTACAAAATTCCATGCAAAGACTGCAACAAACATTACATTGGACAGACAGGAAGAAAATTGGCCACAAGAGTACATGAACACCAACTAGCAACAAAGAGACACCACCAATACGCACTCATCTCCATTCACACGAATAAGGAGAACGACCAATTTGATTGGGACACACCAGGATCCTAGGACAGGCCAAACAGAGAGAAGCACGGGAATTTCTATAGAGGCCTGGTTCTCCACCAAGAAGGTCATCGACAAACACATAGAACTAGACCCTGTATATACACCACTGTGAAGGAAAACCGGAAATGAAGTAATCAAATCCAACGGACGCCAGAGTTTAAATACCAGGCAGGAAAACACAACAGCGCTTCATCGGAGGCTGCACTGATGATGTTACCCAATAGGGTAATGAAACGTTTGCGTACTAACGAACCAGCTTGGTGAGTGAACCAACCACAGCATCCACAACCCAAGCTACAAATTTACTCAAGAACCTTAAAATGATTTCTGTGTATGATTAATTAAGGCAATCAACTTTCTGTCTCAGGTTTGTTTTTGCATATATTATAGATCGGAACGAAAATATTGAGAAGTTTATTTTAAAAATGTGTGTTGTAAATTCATTTTACAATCAGGTAGGATTTGAAAAGCGTACAAGTTAATAAAAGATAATGTTGTTCTCGGAGTGAGGTGGCCCATAATTTTGTGAGGAAAATATAAAGAAACCTCGGGGGTAGAATTCAACCCCAGAGTAGGTTTCGAAAGTTGAGGGACATAATACAAATGTCCAATACACTCACTCATCAGTATCAGGCTTAAGGAATTTTAATTCCCAAGTCCTTTTAAATTTAACTGGAGAGTTAGAAATAGAAAAATCACCCACTTTCTGGGTTCTATTTCCAGCAGGTCTTTAGAGATCTGCTCGAAGCAAGAATATACCTTCTGAAAAAATATAGCATTCACTTTATTTGTATTACTGTCATTTAGCACTGCAAACTGTATTTCCTCGGTTTTCCGATGCCTCCTCATAGACCTAATGGAACACATGAGTGTGAGGAGGGAAATTGTCCTTCTTCCAATGGAAGGAAGAAATGGATATTCACCAGGCCTGAAGGGGGGTGGCTGAAATCATCTGCTCAGAAATATCAACCTTGGGGGTGGAATACAAGAAACATTTCAATGGCCTGAGAAAAACAGCGAACGTGAATTTATCTGACTTTTGATCTCACTAACATCTGAAATAGTCTCTCCCGTTCTTCCTCATCACTTTGAACAATTCACTTCCCTTTGCCCAAGTCTGCACCAGCTATTTCAAAGTTTAGTTCCACACACTTCCTTTGCCTGAAATTTGTTTCTCCTTTAATTACTTCAAGGGCAATTAGAGACGGGCAATAAACAATGGCTTTACTAGCAACACCCGTATCTCAAGAAGGAATGAATAAATAAGGAGGAGAGTTCCAAAGACTCTCAATCCTCTGAGAGAGTGAGAGAGAGAGAGAGAGAGAGAGAAGAAAAATCACCTCATCACCATTTAAATGGTGACAACTGATTTTAAAACAGTGACTTCGAGATTTTCCAACAAGAGGAAGCATCGTTTTTGCATCCCCTGTCAAGACCCCCAAGGATCTTTTACATTTCAATCAAGTTGCCTCTTACTCATCTAAACTCAGCATATACAAGCTTAGCTTGTACAACCTTGCTGCATAATTTGCCCATTCCAGGTAGTTATCTGGTAATCTTTCTATGAACTGATTCTAATGCATTTACATTTTTCCTTAAATAAGGTGACTAATACTGTACACAGTGTTTCAGCTGAAATCTCACCAGTGCCCTGTATAACTAAAACATAAACTCCTTGCTTTTATAGGCAATTCCCCTTATAATAAATTATAACATTCTAATAACTTCCTTGATTACTTGCTGTATCCACATGTTTGGAAAAATATGTACTTATTAGTGATAGGCAGCTTGGCTTTGTGCGGGGAAGATCATGTAACACAAACTTGTTTGAGTTTTTTTGAGGAAGTGACAATATAATCAATGACGGCAAGGTGATAGATGTCTGTATGGACTTTAGCAAGGTCTTAGACAAGGCCCCTCATGGAAGGTTGATACAAAACATGAAGTCATATGGGATTCGCAGTGAGCTGGTAAGATGGATACAGAACTGGCTTAATCATAGATAACCTGAGAGTAGTGGTGGAAGGGTATTTTTCTGACTGGAGATCTGTGACTAGTGATGTTCCACAATGTTCATTGCTGGGATCCCTGTTGTTTGTAATATATAGAAATGATTTCGAGGAGAATGTAGGTGATCTGATTAGTAAGTTTGTGAATGACAGAAAGATTGCAGATAGTGAGGATGATTGCCAGAGGATACAGCAGGATATGGATAGGCTGGAGACTTGGGTGGAAAAGTGACAGATGGAGTTTAAGCTGGACTAATGCAAGGTGATGCATTTTGGAAGATCTAGTGCAGAGGGTTAAGTATAGAGTAAATGGCAGAACCCTTAGTAGCTTCAACATACAGAAGGATCTAGGCGTACAGGCCCACAGTTCCCTGAAAGTGGCACACAAGTGGACAAAGTGGTCAAGAATGCATATGGCATACTTGCTTTTTTCAGTCAGAGCAGAGAGTACAAAAATTGGCAAGTCATGTTGCAGCTGTATAGAACTTTAGTTAGGACACATTTGAAATTTGTGTACAGTTCTGTTCGCCAAATTACCAGAAGGATGTGAGGGTGTTAGAGAGGGTACAGAAATGATTTACCAGGTATTATCTATGAGGAGAGATTGGACAAACTTGAACATCGAAGGATGAAGGACAACCTGATACAGATTCACAAAATTATGAGATGCATGGATAGCATGAATAGTTGGAATCTTCTTCCCAGGGAAGAAATGTCAATTACTAAGGGGAAGTAGGTTTAAATTAAAAGGGGGTAAGTTTAAACGAGGTTTAAACTAGATTTTTATACAAAGTGCCTGGAATGCACTGCCAGAGGAAGTGGTGGAGGTGGATACAATAGTAACATTTAAGATGCATTTTGACAGATCTATGAATAGGCAGGGAATAAGGGGATATAGATCATGTAGAGGCAAAAGGTTTTTAGTTTAGAAAGGTGTCATGTGCTGGTGGAGTTTTAGAGGACCAAAGGACCTGTGCCTGTGCTGCACTGTTCTTTGATTTTTGTTCAATCTATGTACTGATATTTTGTGATTCATGCACTAGGGCACCTAAATTTCTCTCCATCTCAGAGCTCTACAATATTTCACCATGTACATAAAATGTTTCCTTTCTGTTCTTCCTGCCAAAATGGGCAATTTCACATTTTCCCAGACTATAATCCATTTGCCAGATTTTTGTGCATTCATTTAACCAATCTATATCATTTTGTAGCCTCATGTCCTCCCCATATTCATCTATTTCTGTGTCATCAGCAGATTTGGCAACCATGTCATCTGTACCTTCAAGTACTTTGTATAAATTGTAAATAGTTGAAGTCTCAGCACCAATCCCTCTCGCACACAGTTTGTTACATCTTAACAACTTGAAAAAGATCCTCTTTGCCTTCTGTCAGGCAGCCAATCTTCTATCAATGCCAATGTCCTACTACTCAGACCATGAGCTGCTATGCAGGGGCATTAGCAGCTGGGTGACTTGGAACTCCAGTATTTCAACTAAACTTAGTATGTCAACAAACAGGAGGTTGGAAGAACACAGCAGGCCAGTCAGCGTCTGGAGGAAAGGAGCAGTCAACGTTTCAGGTATTACCCTTCTTCAGTCCTGAAGGGTAACAACCAAAACGTTGACTGCTCCTTTCCTCCAGATGCTGCCTGGCCTGCTGTGTTCTTCCAGTTCCTGTTTGTCTACCTTGGATTCCAGCATCTGCAGCTTTCTTGTCTCTAAACTTAATGTGTTCCTATTGCTCTAGTTATTCCAAAACTACAGGATACAGGTGAATTTCAAATGTATGACACATTGTGCCCAATCTGAAATGGAAGGGGAAATGATATGCTAGCAGAAATTTTAACAGCTATGCTTCATTAACTCTCTTCTGCCCTTATTGTGGCACAGACAGACCTTGAACAGCAATGTTTTACATCAGTAAGAACACGCAGATGAGATTGTTGGAAAATGTGACATATAAAGAAAGAATATTGCATTATTTTATGGAGCACATCAAAGTGAAAGAAATCATCAACCACCTAAAGCTAATACTGGGGAGCCTCAGCTAATGATTTTTTTTCATGGAAAGTGGGTGTGACTGGTTGGCAGAATCTGTGGAGAGAAAGCAGAGTTAATGTTTTGGGTTCAGTGATCCTTCTTCAGAACTGATTGTAGCTAGGAAAGGTATTTATACAGAAGATGGGTTGGTGAGGGGGAGAGTAAATGATAGGTAGAAATGGAACCTAGAGAGAGGAAAACAGTTGGGCAAACAAAGGAATGGGTAATGATCAGCCTGGGAGAATGAATAGCTGCAATCGGGACCAATTGTGGCTGACAATGAGTTGTTTGTGGTAGCAACCCATGAGATGATGAAGCCTGGTATATGGGGTTGTTGTACTGACACATGAGAAAGTGCTCAGGCCCTAAAATTATTGAATCCAATGTTGAGTCCTGAAGGCTGTAGAGTCTACAAGTGGAAAATGAGACGCTGTTCTTACAGCTAGCACTGAGCTTCGCTGGAGCACTGCAGCAACCTGAAACAGAGGTGTTGGCGAGGGAACATGGTGATGTGTTGAAGCAGCAGGCAACAGGAAGCTTGGGGTAATTTTAGCAGATGCAATGTATGTGTTCTGCAAAGTGATTACCCATTCTGCATTTCATATACAGCAGACTACATTGTAAGCAGTGAAAACAGTAGACTAGATTGAGTAAAGTGCAGGTAAATCATTGCTTCACTTGGAAGGTGTTTCTGCAGCCTTGGATGTTGAGGAGGGAGGAAGTAAACAGCAGGTGGTACCCCTTCTGTGATTGCTGGGGAAGATGCTGTGAGGTTGTGGAGACATGTTGAGAGTGAAGGAAGGGTGGACAAGGGTGTCCTGGAGCAAATGGTCCCCGTGGAAGATTGACCAAAAAGGCAAGAGGAATATGTGTCTAGTGGTGGCATCCCACTGGATGTAGCAGAAATGGTGGCTAATGATCCTATGGATGCGGGTACTGGTGGGATGATAGCTGAGGACAAGGGGGACTCTACCACTGTTGTGGGAGAGATGAGAGGGGGTGAGAGCCGAAATACATTTGATTGGTCAGACCTGGCTGAGGGCCCTATCAACCACGGTGCTGAGGAATCCTCAGTTAAGGAAGAAGGTGGACATTTTGGAGGGCACCCCTTATCAAAGTTGTCATCATTGGAACAGATGCAACAGAGTTGGAGAAATTGGGAGAATGGAATGAGCTCCTTACAGGAAGCAGGGTATGAGGATATTTAGTCAAGTGGGAGTCGGTGGGTATGTACTTCATTTGGTAGCTAGCCTATCCCCAGAAATGGAAACAGAGATGTCACGGGAGGGAGGGGAGGAGTCAGAGATGGACCACCTGAATGTGAGAGCAGTATGAAAATTGGAAGCAAAATTGATAAACTCTTCCAATTTCGGACAAGAGAGGAAAACAGTACCAATGATGTCATCAATGAACCAGAGAAAGAGTTGTGGGTGGGGGCCAAAGCAGAACTATAACAAGGAATGTTCCATGTACCCCACAAAGAGACAGGCATAACTGGGGCCCATGTGGATATCCATGGCCACCTCTTTAACCTGAAGATAGTGAGAGGAGTAAAAGGAGAAGTTGTTCAAAGTAAGGATGCACTCAGCCAGGAAGAGGAACATGCTGGTGGCTGGGGATGGATCAGGCCTTTTTTTCCAGGAAGAAGTAGAGAGCCCCGAGTCCATCCTGATGGGGGATGGATGTGCATGGTGGATAAGGGGTGGCTGGAGCCCGTGAACTGGAAATTTTGAAACTGACATAAAGCATCAGAGGAATCACAGATGTAAGTGGGAAGGGACTGGTCAAGGGGAAAAAAAAATCAAATCAAGGTAGGACGGTGCGGCAGGAGCAGGTAGAATCAATATGTCTGCCCAGGAGGTCCTGTTTGTGGATTTTGGGAAGGAGGTAAAAGCCGGCTGTGTGGGGTTGGGGTCTATGAGCTTGGAAGTCAGGGAGTGATCACCAGATGACATGAGATACTGACCATTGTGGATACAGTAGCCTGCCCTTCAATGGAGGGATCATGGTCCAGGGAAGATAAGAGGAAGTATCTGAGAGCTGGCACTCAACCTCTACAATGTAGAGGTCAGCTGGATGGCTACTCAGCCATTTACTGGACAGCCTCAAGATTGCACTTGGACTCTTCTATTTCCCTACACACAGATGTCCCAATTTTTATTTGCTAGCTATATTGCTTAACCAAGAATGAGCAGACATTTTCTAAGTTGACCAACTGGACAGACTACTGAAAGAATAGATCGTGTTGTGAAATATAGGCCATTCTGATTGCAAAATAGGAGAGCTTTACAATATGTTAAATTTAAATTACTTAACAGTCTCTCATGTGCAGATTATTTAGATCTGGTGAATCATCATAGAATCTCTACAACATGGAAAGAGGCTGTATGGCCATCAAGTCCGCACTCACCCTCCAAAACGCATCCCATCCAGACCCTACACACCCTTGCCATCCCGGTATTTTACCATAGCTAATCCTAGCCCGCAACACTACAGACCAGTTTAGCATGTCCAATCCACCTAATCTGCACGTCTTTGGACAGTGGGAGGAAACCAGAGCACCCAGTAGAAACCCACACAGACATGGGGAGAACATGCAAACCCCACACAGACAGTTACCCAAGGGTGGAATCAAACTCAGGTCCCTGGCACTGTGAGGCAGTAGTGCTAACCACTGAACCACCTGCTGCCTTTATGCTATTCACTAATGCTGTAATAACAAAATAATCTTTTGAAAATATTTTTAATCGGTTGCAGATGAAAATCAAAGTAGACACAGTAAAAATTAAGGTAAAATTCACCAATTTGAGAAAATGGCGGAAATCACAGAACAAAACTTTAGGTCCAGTGACCCTTCTTCAGAACTGGACCCAAAATGTCAACTCTGATTTCTCTCCACAGATACTGCCAGATCTGCTGAGATTTTCCAGCAATTTCTTTTTCGCTTTATTTTTCCAGCATCTGCAGTTCTTTTGTTTTCTTTCTCTGAAAAATCCCACGTGTCAATGAGATCCTTCCTCATTCTTCTAAACTGCAGTGAATAGAGCCCCAACCTGATTAGCCTTTGCTCAGACAACAATCCCTCCATACCAGCAATCATCCCAGTGAACCTTCTCTCAACTGCTTCCAATGAAATTATATCTTTCCTTAAATAAGGGGACCAAACTGCTCACAGTACTCCAGTTGGGTCTCGTCTGTACCTTGTATAGTTACAGTAAGACTTCCCTACTCTTAAATTCCAACCCTCCTTGAAATATAATGACATTCCATTAGCCTTCCTGATCCCTACTAGCCTTTAATGTTTTGTGAACATCCCCAAGGCCCTGGTGTTGTGCCACTTCGCTGGTTTTCTCTATTTAAATAATATTCTGTTCTTTAGCTCTCCCTTGCAAGATGAACAACTTTGCATTTTCCTACATTATACTCTATTTGCCAACTTCTTGCCCATTTAGCTAATCTATCAATAACTCTCTGTAAAATGTTTGTATCCCTCTCACAACCTGCCTTTCCACCTATTTCAGTGTTGTCTGCAATTTTGGCTGCAATATGTTCACTTCCTTCCTTCAAGTCATTAATTTATTGTAAACAGTTGAGCTCCCAGCACTGATCCCTATAGAACCCCACCGGTCACAGCTCACCAACTTGAAAAAGAACCTCTTATTCCCACTTGCTGTTTCCTGACCGTGAGCTAATTTTGCATCCATGCCAATATACTACCTCCATTACCAGAAGCTCTTATTTTATGACATAACCTTTTGTGAGGCACCTTGTTGAATGCCTTCTGGAAGTAAAACACCACACTGGTTCACCTCTAGCCACTCTTATTATCTGTTTTTGTTTTATAGTCCTCATTAGTTTGTCTTTGTAGTTTATTTCCTCTGTCTTTATTACCTTTTTAGTCTTCCTTTGCTGGATTCTGAATCTATCCCAGTCTTCCAGGCTATCATTGACCTTGGCCTCTTTCTCCGCTTTTTCTTTAAATTTAACACACTCCTTAACTTCCTGGGCTAGCCATAATTGGTTTATCCCTTTCTTAGAAGCTTACCTCCTTATTGGGATATACTTTTGCTGAGAGTCATGAATTACCTCCTTAAATGTCTGTTACTGCTTGCTTACTATCATTCCTGCTAATCTATCCACTTAGGCTAATTCTATCCTCATTTTATTGTAATTCCCTTTACTTAAGTTAAACAGAATTGTTTCCAACCTGAGTTTCTCACTCTTGAACTGAATATTAAATTATATTATGTAATGATCATTACTTCCTAGGGGATCTTTTACCCAGATGTCATTTGTTAACCTGCCTCATTACCCATTACCGGATCCATGATACCCTGCTCCCTAGTTGGCTCTATGACATATTGCTCTCGGAAACTATTCTTAATGCACTCCATGAATTTGCTGTTGTAACTACCCTTTGCAATTTGATTAATCCAAGCAACATGAAGATTAAAGTCACCCATAATTATTGCTCTATTCTTTTCACATGTTCCTATTATTTGTTGATTTATAGCCTTTCTAACAGTGTGGCTACTGTTTCGGTGTCTATACACAATGCTTACCAACTTCTTCTTTCCTGTTGTTCTCTACCTCAGCTCAAATGGGCTCCACACCATCTGAGCCTTGATCATCTCTCACAACTGTCCTTATTTCATTTCTTACTAACAGTGCTAGCACACACCTTTTCCACCCCTCCTATCTCTCTGAAAGGTCAAATATCTCTGAATGTTAAGTTCCCAGTTTTGATCTCCTTGTAACCATGTTTCTACAATGGCTATAAGATTTTTTTTTATTATTGAGGGATGAGGGTGTCACTGGCTAGGCTAGCATTTATTGCCCATCCATAATTTAGGGCAGTAAAGAATCAACCACTGCTGTATTTCTGGAGTCACATGTAGGCCAGACCACATAAGGATAGCAATTTAATTGCCTAAAGGACATTAGTGAACCAGACGGGTTTTTCCTGATAATCAACAATGAATTCATGGTCATCATTAGATTCTTAATTGTCTCTGGATTAACAGCCTAGTGATAATACCACTAGGCTATTTCCCTCGATTTGCACCACCAGTTCATCTACCTTCTTCCAAGTACTTCATGCATTAAAATATAAAGCCTTTAAGTTTCTTTAATTTTCAATTTTCCCTACATTTCTACAGCTCCTTGGTACAACACAATATTCACACGTTCTGGTCCTTCCTTTTATTTTCTGGTAGCAATCAACCCTATCACTTACCTGCAATCCTACCATTATTTAGTTTAACTGTGGCCCTAGTTAGTTGATTCGCCAGGACTTTGGGCCCAGCATGATTCAGATAGAACCCATCCCATCGGAACAGCTCCCTCCTTTCCCATTACTGGTGCCAAAGTCCCATGAATTCGAGCCCATTTCTCCCACACTAAATCTTTGAGACACGTGTATTCCTCTTTAATCTTGACCCTGTGCCAATTAGCTCATGGCTCAGTTAATACTCTGGAGATTATTACATTTTTTGGTTCTACGTTTTAATTTAGTCCCTAGCCGCTCATATTCCCTCAGCAGAAGCTCTTTACTCTTTCTACATATATAATTAGTACGTACATGGACCACTCCAAGTTCTTCTGCAGCCCAGACGACATATCTTAAATCCAGACACCAGACAGGCAACAAAGCCTTCAGGATGCTCAATCCTGGCCACAGAGAATGGTATCCATTCCCTGGACAATACTATCCCTGATCAAAACTATGTTTTTTCTTTTCTCCCACCTCTTGGATGGTTCCTTTTATCATGGTGTTGCAGTCAGCTTGCTCATCCTCCCTGCAACCCCTGCTCTCATCCTCACAAAGATCAAGAATCTCAAACCTGTTAGACAAGCTCAAGTGCTGAGTCTCCTTTAGCACAACCTCCTGGATCCCTCAACCTGCCTTGTATTGTTCTCTGTATTTTGTGTCGATTGATAAATGCTGCTGCTTTTGATAGTGTACATTGCCTAATATTTCAATTAGATATGCTATAAAAACCTTAGTAATGACATGATATTTGGTTGATCAAACCTATTTTTCCCAATACCCTACACAGGGAGGCAGTGTAAATAGCAGTGATATCAGTGATGGAGTAATCCAAAGATGCATGGTTTGGGTTTATGGTTTCAAATCCCATCATAGCCATGATGATATTTGTATTCAATTAATAAATCTTGAATTTACAACTAGTTCACTCAAGGATACTTGCCACCTTTACCTAAATGTGATGCCAGGCCAAGTAATGTAGTTAAATCTTAACTGCACTCAGAAACAGCCTAGCAAGTCACAAACTGAATGGACTAAAATACTGATTATTGACCACACAGTCCCACTGACCCTGTATCATCCTCCTTACTAATATTTGGGGATTTGTGACAAAAACTGGGAGAGCCGTCTCACAGACTAGTCAGCCTGACATATCATTCTCATAGAATCATATCTTACAGACAATGTCACTGACACCCTCATCACGTGTCCCTCCAATAAGAGAGACCCCACCAGTGCTATATAGTCAGGGAAGGAGTTTCCTTAGTATTGACTCTGAAGCCAATGAAGTCTCATGGTCAAAGATGGACAAGAAACTTCCTGCTGATTACCACCTAGCTCCCCTCTCCCATCTAATTGAGAAAGCTCAACGTGGAAAGCAGAGCGGGTATCTGGTGACTTCAGCTCACTGCTTGCCCCAAAGAATCTTCATGCCCGACATCAGGTACCAACATGTCAGGGCACACTCTACGGGCAACAATCACAGGCTTCATGTCCGTGGACACTGACGTCTACCATGTTGCAGCCACTAGAAGTACTTATGGCACATCTGCAATCCACTTAAAGGGCATCTGTGCATCTCAAAGCTGCACCCAGGAAGCACCAGCAATGATCATTGAAATGCTTCAGCAAGTGTTTGCACTCAGGGCCATGCACCCAGCTTATGTGCTGAACCAGGCTGCATCTCTAGGCTCTTTGCTTCCTTTCATAGCACTCACTCAATTTGCGCATACTTGGGTGTTCACAGTTCCCTGCCTTGCCATTCTGCACTTCGCCCCTCAGCCAGAGATGCAAGACTCATATTATTTCTGTCATTACTTGTTATTCAGCACAGACTCAAAATCAGGAAGCTCATCACAGTTTCCAACAGTCCTCTGTCAAGTCAAGAAGGATAGCCTTTGCTTTGGAAGTCCTGCCATAGTAAGTCGAGAACAGCCTCTGATACCAGTCCAGGGACTAAGATATGCCATTCAGGGCAGTGAGAATAGGGACTCCCTCCTTAATAAGGGAGAACTGAATGTCAGGTACCCGCCACACATTTTGTCTCTTGTTGCACCATTGGGACCTGTTCTTCTCCTGGAATGAGAGAGCAGCAGGTATTATGGGAAGTGAAAATGGGTGGCACAGCCATTATTGTTGGTCCACATAGGAAGGTGTCCTGAGCGAGTGATTCAGAAGCTCACAGGGCATGCAGGTTTAGTGGTGTCGGTGTTGGGGTGGGTAACAGCGAGCAAGGGAAGATATTACAGGCAATCATGGGATTGTAGAGCTTGAGCCTTGATGGGAGGTGGGTATGATAGCAGAGACAGAATGAATGTAAGGAATGAATGAAGAAGATGATGGCACTTACCCTAGCGATTTGGAAAAATCTGACTGCCTTCCTACAGGGCTGACCATTTCTCTAAGACAGCTTTAACCCACCTCAGACACGGCTGTCATCATTTGGTATTCTGAACTCCACTGCTGGTTTTGGGATAGGAGGGATCCTGCCTCTGCACCTCCCTGATCAACAGGTGCTCCAAGTCCCTACCTGCAAAGCAGGGTGCTGAATTTCCCCTGTCTGCCACTTTGGGGGAAAATGTCAGGTACTGTGCAGGGCAGATCTGGACTGATAGTGTTTGTCTGGGTGCAACAGTCTTTTAAAGATGAGGGCTCACAGGATGCTGATGCTTTCCAGATATCCACTAAGTGGTGAGTTCTTCCAGAAAGGCTGAATGGTAAGATAGGACTGAAATCAGATGTGACAGACTTCATAGTGATGGGGTAGCAGTTAATTAGGTGGGCTTGTTAAGAAATGGTGAGAAAACACATTCAACTTCATAGCACAACACCAACAAAAAATCTGACACATTAAAACTTAACCAAGACATTGTAAGATTCAGCCCTATGTGTGTAATGTTGCGTTTTCTTATTTTTGTCAGATTTAATTGGTAATAAAAGGCCATCCTCTTTCACTGAAGGAAACCTTGGAATTAGCTCCATTTCAATCCAGTCAAGTAAACTTTAATTGAAGTGCAATAACTAGGTTCTAAAAAAGGAACTTAAATAATTATTGAGACTGACGAAGAGGAGATTAAAAAGTGAGGAACCGATCACCTCTAATAAAAGCAAAATACCAAGGATGCTGGAACTGGCGGCATTTATGAAGAAACAAACAGAGTTATTGTTTCAAGTCAAGTGTGGCTTTTTCAGTTTTGTAAGAGGAAGGATGTTTTTATGCTGTTGATAGAGGGAAAGGAGGAATGAGTGGAATAGATGGAAGGGTGCCCAGAGCAAAAGACAAAAGAAGTGCTAATGGTGGGAAAAGAAAGATAGAGATTTGAAATCAGTGCAAATGGTAGATAGGAAAAGGAGAAAATGGGACAATTCTGCTAAGAACAAAGCCAATGAGACATAATCCAGACACAGCCAGGAGAGTTGTAAGATAAATTGAGAACAGAGGTTGTGTCCTGAAGTTGTTGAAATCAGTATTGAGGCCTTGAGGCTGTAGAGTGTCTAAGCACAAAGTGAGGTATTGTTGTCTGCTAGTTGGAGACATACCTCGCACAAAGGAAGATGGTTGTGGTTGTTGGAGGTCAGTCATCTCAGCTCCAGACATCTCTGCAGGAGTTCCTCAGGGTAGAGTTCTAGGCCCAACTCTCTTCAGCAGTCTCACCAATGACCTCCACTCCATCTTTAAGGCAGAAATGGGTGTGATTGCTGTTAAATGTACAATGGTCAGCACCATTCATGACTACTCAGATAACAAAGTAGGCCATGTCCAAACGCTGCAAGAATTCGACAGTATTCAGACTTCAGCTAATAAGTGACATAACATTCATGTCACACAAGTGCTTGGTAATGACATTCTCAAAACAAGTGAAAATTTAACCATTGCCCCTTGACATTCAATGGCATTACCAACAGTAAACCTGTCTACATCTTAAAGATTACCAGTGACCAGAAACTGAACCTGACCAGTCATTTACATAGCGATAGTAGGAACTGCCGATGCTGGAGAATCTGAGATAACAACGTGTAGAGCTGGATGAACACAGCAGGCCAAGCAGCATCAGAGGAGCAGGAAAGCTGACATTTCGGGTCTAGACCCTTCTTCAGAAATGGGGGAGGGGAAGGGGATTCTGAAATAAATAGGGAGAGAGGGGGAGGCGGATAGAAGATGGATAAAGGAGAAGATAGGTGGACAGGAGACAGACAGGTCAAAGAGGTGGGGTTGGAGCCAGTAAGGGTGAGTTTAGATGCGGAGTTAGGGAGGGGATAGGTCAGTCCAGGGAGGACAGACAGGCAAGGAGGCAGGATGAGGTTGGTAGGTAGGAGATGGGGGTGGGGCTTGAGATGGGAGGAGTGGATAGGTGGGAGGAAGAACAGTTTAGGGAGGCGGGGACGAGCTGGGTTGGTTTTGGGATGTGGTCGGGGGAGGGGAGATTTTGAAGCTTGTGAAGTCCACATTGATACCATTGGGCTGCAGGGTGCCCAAGCGAAATATGAGATGCTGTTCCTGCAACCTTCGGGTGGCATCGTTGTGGCACTGCAGGAGGCCCAGGATGGACATGTCGTCCAAGGAGTGGGAGGGGGAGTTGAAATGGTTCATGACTGGGAGGTGCAGATGTTTGTCACGACCACAAAGCGGTCCCCAAGCCTCCGCTTGGTTTCCCCGATGTAAAGGAGGCCACATCGGGAACAGCGGATACAGTATACCACATTAGCAGGTGTGCAGGTGAACATCTGTTTGATGTGGAAGGTCTTCTGGGGGCCTGGGATAGGGGTAGGGGGGAGGTGTAGGGGCAGGTGTAGCACTTTCTGCGGTTGCAGGGAAAAAAGTGCCGGGGGTGGTGGGGCTGGTGGGGAGTGTGGAGCGGACAAGGCAGTCACGGAGAGAGTGGTCCCTCCGGAAAGCAGATAAGGGTGGGGAGGGAAAAATGTCTTTGGTAGTGGGGTCAGGTTGCAGATGGCGGAAGTGTCGGAGGATGATGCATTGGATCTGGAGGTTGGTGGGGTGGTACATGAGGATGAGGGGGATTCTGTTTTGGTTGTTATTGTGGGGAGGGGGTGTGAGGGATGAGTTGCGGGAGATGCCAGAGACATGGTCAAGGACCACTGTGGGGGGGAAGTTGCGGTCCTTGAAAAACAAGGACATCTGGGATGTCCGGGAGTGGAATGCCTCATCTTGGGAGCAGATGCGGCAGAGGCAGAGGAATTGGGAGTAGGGGATGGCATTTTTGCAGGAAGGTTGGTGAGAGGAGGTGTATTCTAGGTAGCTGTGGGAGTCGGTAGGCTTGAAATGGATATCGGTTTCCAGGTGGTTGCCAGAGATGGAAACAGAGAGGTCCAGGAAGGAGAGAGGTATCGGAGATGGTCCAGGTGAGCTTAAGGTTGGGGTGGAAGGTGTTAGTGAAGTGGATGAACTGTTCGAGCTCCTCATGGGAGCACGAGGCGGCGCCGACACAGTCATTGATGTAACGGAGGAAGAGGTGGGGGATAGGGCCTGTGTAGCTTCGGAAGAGGGATTGTTCCAAGTAGCCTACAAAGAGGCAGGCATAGCTTGGGACCATGCGGGTACCCATGGCCATCCTCTTTGTCTGTAGGAAGTGGGAGGAATTGAAGGAAAAGTTGTTAAGGGTGAGGACGAGTTCAGCTAAGCGGATGAGGGTGTCAGTGGAGGGGGACTGGTCGGGCCTACGGGACAGGAAGAAGCGGAGGGCCTTTAGACCATCTGCATGGGGAATGCATGTGTATAGGGACTGGACGTCCATGGTAAAGATGAGGTGTTAGGGACCAGGGAATCGGAAGTTTTGGAGGAGGTGGAGGGTGTGGGTGGTGTCACGGATGTAGGTAGGGAGTTCCTGGACCAAGAGGGATAAAATAGAGTCGAGGTAAGTGGAGATAAGTTCAATGGGACAGGAGCAGATGGAGACAATGAGTCGACCAGGGCAGTCAGGTTTGTGGATTTTGGGAAGGAGATAGAAATGGGCAGTGCGGGGTTGGGGAACGATGAGGTTGGAGGCTATGGGTGGGACGTCGCCTGAAGTGACGAGGTTGTGGATGGTTCAGGAGATGATGTTTTGATAGTCAGGGGTGGGGTCATGATCAAGGGGGCGGTAGGAGGAGGTGTCAGAGAGCTGGCGCCTGGCCTCGGCGATGTAGAGGTCAGTGCGCCATACTACAACTGTGCCTCCCTTGTCCGCAGGTTTTATGGTGAGGTTGGGATTGGAGCGGAGGGCTGCACGTTCTGTGGGGGAGAGGTTGGAGTGGCTGAGAGGGGTGGAGAGGTTGAGGCAATTGATATCTTGACAGTTGTTGGAGATGATGAGGTCGAGGGAGGGTAGGAGGCCTTGGATTGGTGTCCAGGAGGAGGGGGTGTGTTGGAGGTGGGAGAAGGGGTCAGTCGAGGGAGGATTAGGCTCACGGTTAAAGAAGTAAGCGCGGAGGTGGAGGCGGAGGCGGCGGAAAAACTTTTCAACGTCCAAACATGAGCGGTATTCATTGATGTTTGGGTGGAGGGGGATAAAGGTGAGCCCTTTACTGAGGACTGACCGTTTGTCCTCAGTAAGGGGGAGGTCTGGGGGGGATGGTGAAGACCCGGCAGAGTTGGGTGCTACAGTCTCCTCTGTGGTGGGCGGAGCGACGTCGGTGTGCGGAGTCATTTATATTCTGTGGCCGCAAAGACTTGGAATTCTGTAGTGAGTAATTAACCTTCTGTTTCCCCTGTGCCTATTGTAATAATAACTACATCTAAATACCTATGCTGTAGCAATATAGTCTCTACAAGGAAGGTGGGAAAGGTGTCACAGGAATAATAGCCTACTGTGCAAGACAGAATCAGGAACAGCTCATTAATGGCAGCCAAAAAGGTTGCTCAACCGTTGTGTTTATCACGGCAAATAAATTAAAGACAGAAGGGAGGACAATGAAACACATGTATCTCGTCCAAACGATCCTTGGTTGATACCCTCAGTGTCACAAGAGTCCTGGGTAGGAGTCAAACTTTCTAGAATAGAATAGAAATTTATTGTCATGTGTACTTTTACATGAAAAATATAGGAAAAAGTTTTATCAGTCGCCCACCACAGCGCCTACATCAATGACACAAATCATACATAATAATAAAATAAGCAAATGAAAACATATCTAAGGTTTTGGAGTAGATCTGTAGCTCGGGTTGTGGGTGTTGTGGGTGTTGTGGGTGGGTCATTAAACGGACCAAATTAGAAGAGACACACAAACTCATAAACAACACCCTCACCGGAATAAAATTCACCAGAGAGGAGGAGAAGAACAAACAACTCCCCTTCCTGGACGTCATGGTAGAGCGCAAGACAAATGGGGAACTGCAAACGAAAGTACACAGAAAAGCGACACACACAGACCAAGTATTGAACTTCAATAGTAACCATCCCAGCACACACAAACGAAGCTGCGTGCGAACGCTATTTAAAATGGCCACAACACACTGCAGCAACATGGAACTACGCCAAGAGGAAGAGGAATACTTCTTCCAAGTGTTCAAGGATAATGGATATCCAAAGAACTGGGTCAGGAGATGCCTACAGGAACAGCATCAGAAAGATTCTACATGCCCCGACACACTCATCACACTACCCACATCAGGAACACGTCAGAACTCACCACAAGACTTCTACGACCGCTGGGCATTAGAGTGGCACACAAACCCACATCAACCCTCTAGGCCCGAAACGTCAGCCTTCCTGCTCCTGTGATGCTGCTTGGCCTGCTGTGTTCATCCAGCTCTGCACCTTGTTGTCTCAATCCTACGACAAGTGCTCACCCGAACTAAGGACCCACTCCCCACCATGGACAGGACCAATGTCATCTACAAGATCCCCTGCAGAGACTGCGAGAAACACTACATCGGACAAACAGGAAGGAAACTAACAACAAGAGTACATGAACACCAACTGGCTACAAAAAGACATGACCAATACTCACTCATCTCAATCCACGTGGACAAGGAGAACCACGACTTCGACGGGGACAACACCAAGATCCTGGGACAGGCTAGGCAGAGACAAGCACGAGAATTCCTGGAAGCATGGCACTCCACGAAGCAGGCTATTAATAAACACATTGAACTCGACCCCATATACATTCCACTATGGAGGAAACCCGGAAGTGAGGCAATCCATCGCAATGGACCCCAGAGTTTAAAAACCAGGTGGGAAAACAGTCCGATGCTTCATCAGAGGCTGCACTGAGGATGTTACCCAGCACGGTAATGAAACGTCTGCGGAATAACAAACCAGCTCGGCGAGCCAACCAACCTCAACAATGAAAACATATGAAAATAAATGGTTTGGAAGACATCTAAGTAGTAAGCCAGGAACAAACATTACAGAAGCAAGACCCTGAATTCAGAGATCAGAGAAGAAGGACACATCGAATTGAATGACTGAAGCCTGGTCAGCTATTCCTCACTAGTGCAGTCAGTATACAAGTCTTAGTACGAATCTGAAGCATCTTTGTGTTGTAAATTGATGCAATTTTATGCTGTAGTGTTAAATTGACTGATTAAAAAATAAATAAGTAGTTTGCAAAAACAGTACAGGCTGTAAACATTGCGTCCTCTTGCATTGATCCAGAGACAGCAACGGACAATACTGGCTACCATCAAGTGAGGAATATGATGAAATAATCTCACCTGGCCTGGGTGCCTACAGCTCCAACAACACTCAAGAAGCTCAACACCTTCCAGGACAAAGCAACTTACTTCATAGCATGCATTCCATCACTTTAAACATTCACTCCCTTCACCATCAACTCACTGCAGCTGCAGTGTCTACTATCCACAAGATGCACCGCAACAGCTCTCCAAAGCTCTTTTGATAACACTTTACGTGCCCAAAACCTCCAGTAACTAGGACAAGGCCATCAGACACTTACAAATACTGTCACCTGCAAGTTCCCTCCAAGACACATACCATCTGACTCGCAACTTCCTTGTCATTCCTTTACTGCTGTTTTGTCAAAATCCATGAACTCCATCCCTAAAAGTACGCCCATGTACCTGCACAATATGGACCACACTGATTTAAGAAGGCAGCTCACCATCATCTTCTCCAGGGCAATTCAAGTTGGGCAATAAAAATGTCACCTATCAGCAACACTTACATCCCATGAACAAGAAACACTCATCCTGCTTGTTCTGAACGTCCATGCAAGGAGCCATTCTCTTGATCTCTTCCCTTCTGCTGTTGTGTCAAAAAAGGAAAATCATTTGATTTACAACTTCACAAACTGCATGGCCTTAAACAAAAATGAGCCAGGTGACACAAGATTCTCATGCAGCACTGACCTTACCTTGAATTTGGAATGAATTTAAAATAAATTTTATGCAAATATGTTTTTGCAGCTTGTAAATATATTACAGGTATAAATCTGCCAGAGGCCAGTGATGAAGTTCAACATACCACTGATTTCATCTCTGCATCATGACCTGCTATAAGAGTATTCAAAATTTCACATCCTTCCTAATTCAATCATCCTGCATTCTACGTTTCCCATTCTGGTGGGATCTGTAAAACCTCCCTGAACATCTCACTGAGGAAAAAGTTGAGATATTTGCATCAAGAAAAGCTGGAAAGACAAAGAAAGAGAAAATAGAAGACAGTTGTACCAGGTAAGAGGTATAAGCGTGAAAAGATTGCATCCACCGCATCTTTTTCACTGTTTGTTGGAAATTAGAGCTCTGAGAAGAACTTTACGGAGCTAAACAAAACTTCAAAATGCTTTTTTCACCAGAAGAAACTTTCAGCCATATGTGACTAAACTGGATATAGCCAGAAATTAGGAAGTGTAGACTTTGAATCTCGGGAATTACTTAAAAAGGCATCTAGGTTCAAAGGAATCAAGCTGCTCAGACTTGCACTCAAACTTGACAGCACAACAGAAGGGAAAGCAGTGCAGATAGCAAAAGGTCTGCTGGCCATTATTTGTGAGGTCACATCTATATGATTGCTCTTGCTGGACCTGACATCAACCCTGAAAGATTTAGACTGGATATGGTGGTGTGCTATTTAATTGAGGCATCTGCCCACATGTACCCCACAAGCTGCAAATGTGCAAATTCAATTCTTTTATATATGCAAGTGCTTTCTTTTACATTAACCATCATTCCTAAAATTTAAAGATTTAGGTATCTCTGTTTATTTAATTTTGTTCATTGAAAATTAGTCTCGTATCTTTTTATATTTTCCTTCTTCAATGACTGCAATTGCTGCTGTCAGTCTCTTTTCATATAACCAAGAAGCCTGAGACAATTCTTATTACTGTTCAATACATCCTCCCACGAACATTTCTTTCTTGCAAAAACTCTACATTTCTGTAGTTATTATGACCATCCTTTTAAAAGTGGCAAATAGCATTTGGTGGCTTTTCAATCAAACTATTCAACTTACCGATTGTCTGATGAGTATTAACTTATTAAAACCAATGTGTGGAGCATTATTAAGTGCATAATTTATACTTATGATTCTATTTGCACTATATGGTAATGCAATTCTTAATCTAGTGTGTTTTGCTCGATTTTCTTATAATATATTAGCCCATGGGTACACACATGCAGAAGCAGACATATCTTTTACATCTCAAACACAATAACTATTCATTATTGATTGTGTGCTCACTTCCCAGAATAAAAACCAAGTGACAAAGCATCTTCAAATGCAAACAAAAAATAGAGTATGTTACCAAATATTTACCATGCCTCAGATTCAAAAGCAAGAAAATAAATACCGAGAGAAGATTGGGTTAATAAGTTTTCTTGTGTGATTGGGTATGGTCAAATTACCAGTGGGCAAGGTTCCATAGCAGCTGTTATTTCAGATGTAATACCTTGCAAGTTGTAACTATGAAAACACCTGGGGCTTCTATCAACAATTAAATCACTTAATTTGAAGAAGAAACAAGCATGACAGTCATAAGTAATATATTCAAATGCAAAACACTACAGGAAACATTTTGAAAATATGCCAAGTTCAAAGAAGAATTAAGCAGCTAGAAAATGTAGAATATGAGTAAAATCTTTAAATATTGGGCAGAATCCTTTGGAAGTAGCAGGGCTCGTAGCTGAGTCATAGAGATGTACAGCACGGAAACAGACCCTTCGGTCCAACTTGTCCATGCTGACCAGATATCCTAAGTTAATCTAGTCCCATTTGCCTGCATTTGGCCCATTCCTAAACCCTTCCTATTCATATACCCAACCAGGTGCCTTTTAAATGGTCTAATTGTACCAGACTGCACCACTTCCTCCAGCGGCTCATACAATACATACATCACCTTCTGCATGAAAAGGTTGCCCTCTTAGGTCCCTTTTAAATCTTTCCACTCTCACTTTAAACCTATGGCCTCTAGTTTTGGACTTCCCTACCCTGAGGAAAAGATCTTGATTATCCACCCTATCCATGACCTTCATGATTTTATAAACTTCTATAAGGTCGCACTTTAATCTCTGATGTTCCAGGGAAAATAGCCTCAACCTATTCAGACTCTCCCTATAGGTCAAAATGACCCAACCCTAACAACATCCTTGTAAATCTTTTCTGAACCCTTTCAAGATTTACAACATCCTTCCTATAGCAGCGATACCAGAATTGAACGCAGTATTCCAAAAGTGGCCTAACCAATGTCCTGTACAGCCGCAACATGACCTCCTACTTCAAGGGCAAGCATATCAAATGCCTTCTTCACTATCCCATCTACCTGTGACTCCACTTTCAAGGAACTGTGAAACTGCACTCCAAAATATCTTTGTTCAGCAACATTCCGCAGGTCCCTACCACTAAGTGTATAAGTTCTGTCCTGATTTGCCCTACCAAAATTTAGTACCTCGCATTTATCGAAATTAAACTCCATCTGCCACTTCTCAGCCCATCAGCCTATCTGATCAAGGTCCCGTTGTACTCTGAGGTCATCTTCTTTGCTGTTCACTACACCACCAATTTTGGTGTCATCTGCAAACTTATTAACCATACCTCCTATATTCACAACCAAATCATTTATATAAATGACCAAAAGCAGTGGACCCAGCACTGATCCTTGCTGCATACTGCTGGTCACAGGTCTTCAGTCTGATAAATAACTCTTCACCACCACCCTCTGTCTCCTACTTTTGAGCCAATTTTGTATCCAATTGGCTAGCTCTCCCTGTATTACATATAATCTAACTTTGTTAACCAGTCTACCATGTGGAACCTTGTCAAATGCCTTACTGAAGTCCATGTAGACAACGTTCACCACTCTGCTTCATCAATACTGTTTGTCACTTCCTGAAAAAATTCAATCAAGTTAATGAGACATGATTTCCGACACACAAAGCTATGCTGATTATCCCTAGGATTGCAGACCATTTCACTTTTGCCAGCTAACACTGGGGACTTACAAAGGGAAGCAAGGAAATGGCAGGGAGACATTGAATGAGTATTTATCGATCTGTCTTCATGGTTGGAGATTCAAAAAAAGCATCCCAAGTAGAAAAGCAGGAGAAATAGGAAGAGAGGAGTTTAAAACAATCCTAATCAACAGACAAAAGTGTAAGAAAATGAATGGGACTACCATTTGAAAAGTCTCCCATAAATGATGATCTGCATCTTAGGAAAATAGTTGCTGTATTATGATGCAGATTCCAGACAACAGAAGCATTGTACATTTAAGAGAGTTACACAACATCACAATGTGACATTCTTGAATAAAGGTACACACTTTGCCTTCAGTCACTCCATGTGTCGTGGAATCAGTGAAATGAGTCCACTCTGCATATGTAATATACAGTTACATCAGTAAGTATTGAACCCAGCTCTGTGTGTAAGTTTGTGATATCATGCCATAAATAGCTAGTATTGTAAAAAAGCTTCAACACATCTGATGTAACAATACTTTTATTGTATATGTTACATGGGCTAACATATAGAAAACCACAAAACACATCATGAAGTGGGCACTAAAAGCTAACTGTCGTAGCTATTTTGAGGCAGGAATTGGGCACTAAAGCCTAAAAAGACGACGATAGTGTGGCATCTGTGACAGTTTTCCTTCATACTGATCCATCAATCTGTCAGGTTCATAGCTAAAATTACAACTGTAACAAAACTAAAAAAGGCTACAACCAAAACTAAAGGCTACAAACCTGCACTGAAGCTGCAGACAAGATTTTAAAAATTGCGTTTAAAATGTCCTGCAAGAGCTCTTAGTAGAAAATGCAGCTTAAGAATAATGTAATAGCATTTTATAAATTAAAAAGGCCTTACCTGTGACACAAAAAAGTCAATTATGTCATTACTTTTCCCAAAAAGGCATAAAATTGAAAAATATCATGTGACTTTATCATCTTTTTTTGGTGCAAGTGCCAAAATCTGTGACTATAAACCTATAACTTTTAAAAGAGCAGCAATACATCATAACATAAAAAAAAGAAAAAATATATAAAAAGTATTCTTAAAAATTTTTAAAATACAAAAGAGAAGAGCAGCCAAAATAAATAAAAGACTCAGTAAAACAGTACACTACAGTTCAGGTTCTTACACTCGCATTTTAAAGAGTATAAAACAACGCAGAAGATGGAAAGCAAACATCTGACAATGGTTTCACATACAATTGACATCCTATCAGATCTTCAGTTGTTTAAAGAAAGGATCAATCTTTACCTTACATACCAGCAAATAACTGACAAAGAACCATAGATAGTTAAGCCTCTTCTTGCTTTGGGCAACATAGTATTGTGAAGAAAAACATTCTCCTGTATTTCTGGTTATGGCAGCAAAGGTGCTAACAACAGATTTCTGATTTTAGAAGATCAACTTAAAGTTTAAGTGAATTTCAGGATACATAAGGTGAGTTATATTGGCAACAGCTAAGTGAAAAGATTGACCAATTCACAAGTGGGTGTTGATGTAAAGGTGAAGAATGTTTTCACTCAAACTAACTTAGTTGAAAGCCTTATAAAACTAGTCATTGCCTCTACCTTCATTAAATCCTTCAGAAAAACACTTCTGCTCAAACTGAAGAACATAGCATTTTCACTCCACTAGAACAAGGATGTTTCTTTGAAGCAATTGCAACAGACCAAGTGTTTGACTCTGGAAGAATTAGTACAGCCATCAAAGCAAGGAACAGTCTTCTTCTGGTATGAGATGTGGCTTGTCTCACCACCAAGACGGTGTCCAGCATTTTGTGACATGTGCATGCTGTGTTCTACAAGAGAATATTGGGCTAAAACATGTTAGAAATTCAATCGCTCAGAGAAGCTCAAAATGCAACACAATGTTCCACAGCAGTATGCGAAGAAGTGACAACAAAGGAACAATGCCAAAGAAGCCACCCAAGTTCTGTCCACGGCATCCATACTGCTATGTTATAGCTTACAGACTCCAGTCAGACAGTACATATGGAAAACCTGGCACACCATATAGAGGCTGTCAGAAAAGCTAAAGTCTTTTACCTCCATCTGAGTGACAGCACAGAAGAAATAGACAACATGAACTAAATGTCAAGATTGATACTGGTACAAGCAAAAATATCTTACAGCTTACAAGAGATATTCTCAGAAACTGGCACAATTTGATGCAATCCGCATTTGGTAAACTAATTGTTTACAACATCTCAGGTATTGGTATTATTAATCTTGGATGCCAATTCAGCTCTTCAGGATTAATACCTGAAACCTATTACATAATTGAAACAGTTAGATTGATTACTATTGCCTCACAGCACGTACAGATCCACATATTATCATGATTTATGATGTAACAAATCAATCAGTTGCAATGCCAAAGGTTCAAGACCACCATGCTGAATCCATCCATTTCCCGACTAACCTTTACCCAGCCAGGTTTGCTCCTATTGGTGACATTAAAGGCAAAGCAGTGCTACATCAGAAAGATGATGCCCGACCCAGTAGTGGCACTCCTCATTGGTGCAGCATTCACTTTCAAGATAAGCTCAATTGGAACTGGATTTCACAGCATAAAACAATGTCAACTGGAAAGTAGTACTGATTGGTGTTGTTCCATTATTTCTGTTTTGAAGAAAGGCAGCACTGTACATCTACATTTAGATTGAAGGTGACTGAACAATACAGTAAAGGGATACCCACAAAAGATTCCTACCTCAGAAGATGTTAATCCCATGTTGTCATGCTCTCAGCATTTTTCCAAGCTCATTGACAAGCAATATTGGTTCAAACATCTTTCCCTAGAGTCACAGGAACAGACAAATTTTAGAATTCCTTTCAGTAGATCCAATTTCCTCAGATTACCATTAGGATTATCCATCAGCTGGGACATATTCCAACAATATGAGAATCTACTATATTGCTTGTGTATCACAGGTGACATGGACACCAGCTTGCTGGATGACAAGAAGTGGAGAAAATATTCAAGACTATATGAAATGTCATCATTTTAAAATCTCAGAGACAATCAGAAACAATCCGCATGAATTTAGAAATTATAACTATTACTATAGTTAAATTGTTTGATGAGCTGACTAAATATATATAAAGATGAAGTCTATTTGATCAAAAATAACTCTTAGATTTCCAGAAAATATATGGCATGGAGTCAATGCCAAATTAGCCAATTGAAACAAGAACAGACTTGCCAATTGGAAGAAGTAACTAGTAGAATTTCATCGGATCCTTTCCGGGTTACTCTGCTTATGAAGGTAAGAAGATAAAATTAGATCAGAACTGTAAGGTTCACAATAGGCCGAATCGCAGCCTTCTGTGATGAAAACATCCATACTTCTCTCTCTAATAATGTTATAGAAATAATTTGTAAAACTGAACAGATGGTGAGTACAAAATGTAACAATTAAGTGGAATGCTTAAATGGCAAACGGATTTTGAAACAGACTTTCATGTCACTAAATTGTGCTGATGGATATTGGAACCAGAAAAGCAACATGTACACTGTAAACAACGGTGCTGGGGTCTGATTGTTCAGTTTATCCATACGGTGATATTGGTCACACATCCAGTAAAATTTAGCTTTCACCTCAAAAAAAGAACTAATAGAAATGCTGCAATAAATTGTTTCTTGTGTCTTTCACCCTCTGATATTTTGAGTGGAGAATACCCTGACCATGTGGAGCACTTTTCCTTTCTGACTCTCAGTTTCAATTTCAATTATGAATCAAAAGCTCTACCTGAACCTTTACTACTCCATTGATCAAAGCGTATATGAACTGATAATGACAGCACCAAAAACCATCATCATAACAACCACTGCAGTTCCAGGAGAAAGTCCATGACCACCTATCCACTGATTGGTTGGACAATAAGTACAGCCTTACCAATGTCATCCATATCCTCAGAACAAATAAAACAAAATATTGGGCCGAAAAGTTGTTTTTCCCAATTTTCAGGTTTTCTGCACCTGTGCAAATCAAAGTCAACAGCAGACAAAATTTATGTCTCCATTTTATCCAAATGATTAAGGCAGTAACTTGTGCATGTCCGGAACTGAACTCTGCTACTTAGCACCATAAATAAGCTCTGTACTGTACACAGTAGGAGGCTCCAATAGCCTCCTTTGCCAGTCACCTGATGCAGGCAACTGCTCTTCTTAAAGGCAAGCTGTCTTTTAAAGAGAAGTTGCACAAAGAGTTTTCTGCAATGAGCATTCCTAGAAACTGAATTCCAGGAGGTATTAGTGGTGCAGGTGAACAGGGGACCTCAATCACCATGTTGGGAAGGAAGTGAGAGTAGGCAGCCAGGAAGGTCAATTTCCAGAGTCTGATCTCAATGTTATGGCTACAATGGTCCAGGAAATCCATTAACTTCACAAGGATGGTTGTTGTCAGTGAATACATCATCACATGATATAACGTATCCACTGCCAAATAAATGTCTCCTTCTGTTCAATACATCTCACCCCATCACCCACTCAACACAGGTTCTTGGCATTCAACATTCACAACTGCCATCCAGGTACTCCGCTTCATCCTCAAACACCAGCAATGATACCAGCCTCAAACTAACCTCTCACTGCCTCCACATTGTTAGTTCACTGTGACAGGTACATCACCGAATTAGATTGTTACGCAATTACCAATACTCTGCCTTCTCCTCCAAGTATACAATGACACAAAGTAGAAGGGAGCAGAGCAGAGCTGTTGGGGAACAGCACAGAGGAGAGCACTGATAGGTGAATTCCCAGCTGCTGGATATTTTGGTTGGCTACCAGGCAGCCACCTGTCAATGTCAAGGAACATGGAGGAGTCCAGGAGCTTGGCAGAGAAGATAGTGATGAGTATTTATGCCATTTTAATTAGAGGAACTCAAATGATTGACTCCTTCCCTGTGCAGCCTTACTGTGAACAAGTCATTTGCTCTTAGACATCCTGTGAAGATGCAACAAAACTCAATGGGAAATGCAAGAATCTGGCCAAATAGCTCCAAAAACATACAGAATGCTTTTGAACCCATTGTAATACAAAGTGTTCAAAAAATTTAAATTAACTTCAAACAGGGCGGTTAGCTTTTAAGTAGCAGTCCCCTGGGACTGTGATGATTTTACCTTTACCATTGCTGCAGGGTGCTTCTTGCTGCTTCATACCACTTTATTCACTATGAAATATCACTTTATGATTCTGGCAACGTAACAGCCAACTGGACTGTGTGATGCCAACATAGTTCCAAGTAAATATGTTTCAGTGACACAGGGAACACACATGTGGCCACCTATGTCCACAGGGAATGAACATGTATCAGACAGGTCGCTGCTGGATGTGCAGCATGGACCCCAGGCAGCTCCCTATTAAACTAATAGTGTTATGCAAATTAATTTTGTGCCATAGCTGTACGCAAATTTAACCCTTAATTTTTAAAGAGATCCACTTAGTGAGTTCAAGCCCAAAGTTGTCAACAGATTTGTGTAATGAATTTAATTGCATGGGAGAAAAGAAAATTGAGAGATCTTTAAAATGTTTTGAACACAAATATAAAATTAATTTGCCTTAACCAAGATTCAAGATTCAAAAACATATATTCCTACCAAGCAATAAAGTCCTATTAAGTACAATTAATGCTGTTTACACTCATTGCTTGTTGCTTGATTCAGAATAACACTCAAGGGTATAACACTAAGCACAACAAGTGATGACTGAATTTAGATATTGTGTTGGACAAGATGATTCCAGTGTTGCTGACAGCAAGGAAACATTATGAGGCATACATGATGGGTGAAGTTATAGAGCTTGATCAGCATTCTGGAGCCATGGCTACTGCTCAACATCAGGAACAAAGTGTGCAGAATGTTACCTCTGCAACTCAACTAAATATGATATTGTCCCTGATAGAGTGCAATATATCTAAATGATTTATAAATTAGGATCAATAAGAATGAATTCTAACGTGAGAATATTAAGTCTCCTGGTATTCAGAACGTTAGGATGCGTGTTTTGAATTTAGAGTAATTACCTCAGGAAATGGTCAGTTTATAAATTGATATATTTTACTTTAGATTTGGCAGAACAGTAAATGAAAGTCAGATATATAAACAATAATGTGGAGGCGACAGTGTTGGACTGGGGTGGACAAGGTCAGAAGTCACTTCACCTGATGAAAGCAGCACTCTGAAAGTTTGTGATTTCAAATAAATCTGTTGGACTATAACCTGGTGTCACATGACTTCTGAACTCGCAAACAATAAGACTGGTAATGATGCTTGACACAAAACGTGGGTGCATAGTGTTCATTTTGTGAGTGCAGTTAATGGCTTTAAATGTCCAAAATGATATCTGTGGTGCATGCACACAATTTGGTATATGAGTTGTGCCTGATACTAAATTGGTGAGGACATTAGTTTATGTGCAGTGAGTCCCCAGTAGAAATACACAGAGGAAGGGGCTCACGCTTTGACATCAGCATAGCCATTCCAGAACTTAATTCTCCAGTTAACTCTCTTAACCACATCCATCTCAACATGTGATCAGGAATGGGAACACTCCACTCTCCTTCCAGCAGTATTCAGACTAACAACCACTTTCATGTTCTGAATAAATGTTCCATCGAGTCATTTCTGTTTGCTGTCCCTATAATGAATAAAAGTGCTTGGTGTTTCCTAGAGTTTTTTTTTAAGTTGCTAGGTCTACAACTCATGGCTTGGCAAGTGCTGAAAGAGTTGTTTCTGAATTTAAGAATTCTGCAAAACCCAGCTGCCCCCTGATACGGATGCTGACCTAATCAGTCAAATACTCCACCTCTTATATATGCCAAAGGAGAGACTCTGGAATATGTTGAGAACATTCCATACCTTGGTAGCAACCTTTCCCAAAAGGTCAGCATTGGCAAGGAGATCTGACACAAGATTAGCTGTGTGGGCTCAGCCTCCTAGAAACTACAATTGTGAGTGCATGACATAAAGGACTTCTGAAAGTCAGCAAAAAGCTTAGTTTGCAGAGTAGTTACCATCACCACACTCTGTACTGTAATGAGAGCTGGACTGTACATCAGTGACCTATATGAACACTGGAAAAATTTTGTTAATAGTACCTTCACTTCATTCTCTGGATTCAATATGGGGACTGTTGAACAAGCACTTGCAAAATCTCACAATATGCTGTCCTCTGTTGTGAGATCACTGAGGGTCTATTCACAAAGAAATGACTATATTTGATTGTCTTTTTACAGAGAGCAGCAGGCAAAGTAACCAGAACTCCCCCTGGTGCAGAGTGCAATTGGCCATGTGCACATTGCTTTGTGGATCAATTCTGAGAAGTACCACCACTTTCAGGGATTCCACCCCTCAATATTCACAAGATTTCACAAGTCAATAGATGATATTCCAGCAACAGTTAGGATGTTTCATTCTATGGCAATCCATCACAATGCCATCTATATTTGAACCACCACGGCAAACCAGAAGTGACTGCTTTTACAACATATTTCTGTTTTCAGCAAAAGGAATTATGTTAAAAGATTTTATTTTGATTTAGTTCTCAAGAACAGCAGCCAAGTTACCACCATTGTTTTATGTCCCCTAGACCTCATCCATCAATCCCATCCATCTTCCTCCATGCCTATTCCACCAATATCTCCTTTCATCCCCAATGCAACATGGTGCCCTCCATGACTCCTTGTACCCCATCAATGACCCCTTTGTATCCTCCATAGCCACTCACCTACGTCCTCAATCTAGTCATCAGGAGCAATGCAATAGGAAATTGACACGTGAAGAAAATTAAACCTATAATGAAACAATCATTGATGCTAAAGATAAGAACAGTAGTTCCATCACAAAATGTTTAATCTTTTAAATGGTTGTCGAGATGTGTAAACATACAATCATGTATTCAAGAACTAGATTAAAAAGCTTATTATGTTATTACAGCCTCCTAAAACTCTCCAGCTCTTGACTGAGCAGTCATGTCAAGAGTGAGGCTTTTAGAACACAAACATGCATAATGGTCACAGCTATCAAAGCATTAAATTTCATTTCCAGTCCTGCCTAGTACATTTTAATTTCAAAGCAAATTGCCTGCCAATCAATGGCACTTTTTCTAGCTTTCACCAGCAGAACAACATTTTTATCAGAATTTCATGACTCTAAGTCTAGATAGATGTCTAGGTCTAAGACGTAACAGGAACGTATACTTGCGCATTTTCCTACAGTTTTGAATTAATTATAGTATTTTCTTCATTGGGAAAAATATTGTAATGCATGTCAACACTTACAATGATGGTCCAAGTAGTGAACAACATAAATTTGCAGGATAGAGATATATAATCAATAGCTGCAGTTATTTTGCTGAGGAGCAAACTTATTGCATATCATTATAGATACATCTTGTCAGTACAGCTCAACAGATAATATGCACAAATATTACTCAGCCATTTCCATCATGTCAACAGAAAAAGAAAGAAAATGGGAACATTTAGAATGTATTCAATGATCAGGGCATCAAAATCAAAATTAAAATGCATGCCAACAAAGTTATGTTACAATGCAGCATCTAATAGTGACATTTAAAGGTGTCAACACATTTAACATATATCTGTCAGAATGGCTCCTCAGCAGCCTTCCCTCAGTGATCACAAAGTCTCCAAGGATGTGTGTGTTTTTGAGCCTCCAAAACCTGCAGTGAACTTCACTAAGTGAGAATAGGGCAGATGTATTTTGTGCTGTCATGTCTATTTAAATCTTAGTATACTGGATCATCATGATTTATACTTCAATCAGACAAGCTGAAAACAATGTGAATATTTCAGCACTTTTGATCAGGGTAAGAATTTAAATTAAACTTAAATATTGCCTCATGTTGTCATTTGTTCAACTGCCACATACAGATATAATTATTCTATCCCATCATAATGGCAAAGAGACATCTGAGCAAGCATTTTATAGACACAATCTTCTGTCTTACTCTCCAACATGGAGAAACATAACTTCAACACATCAACCACATTTCTTTTGGTTTATTTATTTTGTTGAAAGCTCTCATGCAATTTTAATGCAAAGTTAAATGAGCTGTTATTCATACTGTTAGCCTTGGTGGGCATTATTTCACGACATAAAATGTGCCCTAAAGATGGTGCAAACTCTTAAGCTCATCAAAACCTCAAGAACAATATGTTGGGAAATGTCTTAATTTGTTCTTACACTCTTTCTTGTATCATGATGTTAGATAAACAGACCTTTAGTCCTTCATTTCTTTATTTATTTTTATTCCCTTCTTCCTACTATCAGTTACATTGCATTATCCCGTAAGGCTACATCACTAGAGGGATCCAAAAGTGATTGATGTTTCTGAACCTAAACTTTAACCTTGTGTGCAGTTGCTTATATTTACTGGTGTTTTTGTGTCTGACCTACATAGTGTGTGGAATGAAGGTCCTGTCATGGTACAATCCATATATTTTAATCAATGGAAACAATCGATTCTGCAATGCTCTGCTTTTGATGAGACAGAGCAGGAAAGAATAGCTGTTATCTGTAGTCAAAAGACACACATCATGTTATTCAAAGTTAAGATTTTCTTAAATTCAATGAGGCTTCAATGAATGTAAATGAAAGAATGTTAAGGAAAAAAGAAAAATCATTCACTAATCTAGGATTTTATTTTGCATTATTCACAGCAATTAATAACTTTCTACAAAAATGATACTAACAAGGGACACAGCAAATGTTGTATAATTTATTGAATGCTTTCCTTTCATCCCTAAGAAACAGCTACAGGCAGTTAGTTGTCTGGTTTTGGTATTCCTTCTTTGTGCTAAATTGTTCTGCCAGAACAGCCGTTATTTTGCTGAGGAGCAAATTTATTGCATACCACTATAGGTATGTCTTGTCAGCACAGCTCAACAGATAACATGCACAAACATTACTCAGCCTTTTCCATCATGTCAACAGAAAAAAAAAGAAAATGGGAAGATTTAGAATGATCAGGGCATCAAAATCAAAATTAAATTGCATGCCAACACATAGAAAAAATATTGTCATCATTTCATGCTTAATAACATAGTTATTTCAGAAGCACATTTGCTTGATCCTATCTAGTTTAAAGTTTATTTCCACTAAGCCATTATTCAAAACTTAAATGCATCAGTTGATAACTGGATGCATTATTCAGATCCTCCATTGGTATAATCATGCAAAAAAAAACAAACTACAAAGGAATTTCTCACAATCATGGAGATGTAAGACTGCAGTTATATTGCAACTTGCTACAAAGTGGTTTAATTTGCTAATTAAGATGAAAATATCAGCATAAACTGTGTGTCAGATGGTGCACCAGAAGGCTGTCCCACAATGATTTTAATTCACATCAGCTGCAATAACTGGTGAAAAGCTTATTACAAAACTATATCATAGGTCACCATGGGAATGTTTAAAATTTCATATGGCACGTTTTAAGCAGTAAATTAAGCCTCCTGTTGTACTTTGGTAACATTCAAAATAAACTGCTTGGGAAACAGAGGACTATGTGCTTTCAAACATGGGCTCAGCTCCTTTATTCCTCTACAGTTATTACCTGAAGAAATGTGTAGCTAACAACATAACTATTCAGCAGACAGCACATTTGACATCATTGATATTGGGCTAAACTCGGTAGCTGTAACATAATTGCAAGCTTACATGATTAAAAATTAAACTCAAAGAATAAGTAACCCTCTAGAACATTTCTATCATGTCTCAGCTGGAGTTCAGTGATAGCTCTCTCAGCTTTGAGACAGAAGGTTGTGAGTTCAAAGTTGCATTCCAGAGCCTTGAGTACATAATCTCCATCCTCAAGAAGGCTCATGATGTCAATCTAACTTGTTAATTACTACCTGCCCTATTTGTTTGGTTTTAGATTTCCAGCATCCAGAGTAGTTTGCTTTGGTACATAGCCTAGTTTGGTATCTTAGTGAAGTTTTCTGAAAGAGCACTATATTTCTGTGTTAATAAATGGACCCATTTAATGAAGAAATTGAATTGTTATTTACATTACTTCAGCTTCTGGTCAATAATAAAACAACTAACTCAGATTTGGGGAGGCATGGTGGTTCAGTAGCTAGCACTGTTGCTTCACAGCACCAGGGACCTGGGTTCAATTCCACCCTCAGGCAACTATCTGGGTACAGTTTGCATGTTCACCCTGTACCTGTGCAGGTTTCCACCAGGTGCTCTGGTTTCCTCCCACAGTCCAAAGGTGTGCAAGTAAGTGGATTGGCCATGCCAAATTGTCCATAGTGGTCAGGGTTGTTTAGGTTAGATGCATTAGCTAAAGGAAAATGCTGGGTTATGGGGATGGGTCTACATGGGATGCTTTTTGGAGTGTCAGTATGGGTTTTTTGGGCTGAATGGCCTGTTTTCACACTGTGGCTATTCTATGATTTGAAACTTTGCCAAGACAAGACTCATAAACAATAAATCATGGTATAGGGTTGAGTGATTTTTTTTCAATAATTTTGACCTGATTCAGCAAGTGAGGAATTAGATTATATTTTATTCAGGTGTGGTCAACAAAATACCTGTGCTGTCACAACATTTGGTTCCCTCTCTCCCTACCTCACCCTTATATTTGGTGGCCTGCATTGCCCTTAACAGGCTTCACACATAAATTGATCTGTTGGAAATTGTGGGTGATTTGCTTATAGTGACTAACCGATGAAAAATACCATGGGTGAATGGATGAAAGGGAAAGAAATTCAGTTGCGTATAAGAACACTTCTGGATATGAAAAAACAATCACATCATTTGGTAGAGGTCTAGTGATGTGCTGGTAGTGTCTCTATCTTTGGATCAGGAAGCCAAGTTTCAAGTACCAACTGTTTGAGAGGGGTACAATAGCATTTCTTTAAGGTTGCTTTAAAAAAACCCCACAAAATTTTGCTTTCATCTGTGCATTTTGTTTTGTTAGATAGCAAAGCAGTCATTTGCCCATAGGTCAAGTGCACAAATGTTAGAACTTTCTCATATAGCCCAGACTAATATAAACTTAGGATAGCAAATGTTCAATCACTTTGAAATGAAAATAGTTTTTGGGTTTCTCTGTTCTAACTTGCTTTAGTTTTGTGCAGTAATTAGTTCAAAAGGGAAACAATGAAAGTAGGTAACTGGCATATGTATATATTACCTAGAAATTTAATTTCTGTCTGAGTTTTGTGTCGTTAGTTTGAGCTTTATGCATTTTGCAATATCTTGTGCTTTGTTACCTAAGTTTAACACAACTCAATATGGTGATAAGGTTTGGTTCTTGCCAGTGTGACTCCTATTTCTCTGTAGAACAAAAAAAGGCTTTTGAAAGTGACTTTACTTAACACCACGTATCCTCCAGACAGAAAACAAATTACTCTGGTGGTGCATCATCATCTGGGTGGAGATTTATGAAAGCTTGTAAGCTAAATGGGACAATCCATAATGAAAGGGATAGTGCCATATTTGACTGACATCACAAGGAACTAGTCAGGAGATAGTAGGAAATGATATCAGTAAGATGACCACCACTTTTAAAGAAATCAATAAAATATTGGGTGCACACCACCTAGCCAACCTGAGATTGATCATGAGCTGTCCACGTATTGTACTGCAAGCTAATCAGAGTTCAGGATGCCTTTGATCTTGAATAGTGAGCAGGGGCTAGCATGGGTTCATAAGCCATAACTCTTAGCAGTCCAGAGCACAGAGAAGAAGGCAGAAGACGGAAGGAGAAGTTTGATCAACAGAGCAAGAGACAGAACAAAAACAGAAGTTGCTGGAAAAGCTCACGAGGTCTGGCAGCATCTGTGAAGAAAAAATCAGAGTTAACATTTCGGGTCTGGTGACCCTTCCTCAGAGCAAGACATGGGTGCAGTCAGCCAGAGGTCATGCAGTGGTATTTCAATGTGAATTGACTTGGATCCGCTGTTTTTATTGAGTATCATTCTTTTCTACTCATTATAACAAACTTAATAAATCCTGTGAGATTTATGAAAGCAAATATAAACCTGGAATAGTTTTTTTTTCTTTGTTTGTTAATGGGAGGAGGACGTCGCTGGCCAGGCAGTATTTACTGTCCATCCCTAATTTGCCCAGAGGGCAGTTCAGAGTCAACCACATTGCTGTGGGTCTGGAGTCACATGTAGGCCAGGCCAGGTAAGGATGGCAGTTTCCTTCCCGAAAGGACATTAGTGAACCAGATGGGTTTTTCCTGACAATCGGCAATGGATTCCTGGTCATCATTAGATTCTTAATTCCAGATTTTTTTTATTGAATTCAAATTCCACCATCTGCCATGGCAGGAACCAAACCCAGGTCCCCAGAATGTTATCCAGGTCTCTGGATTAACAGTCCAGCGATAATACCACTAGGCCATTGCCTCCCCTATTATCCCCTTGTATCTAATCCGGGCTAGTAGACTTTTAATTTGGCTCTCCAATAGCTAATTCATGCTTTAATTATAGGTGATTTACACATTATAATTAAGATAAAGTGAACACCAAAACCTTACAGTGGAAATATCTAATACATGTCTCAAGACAAATAAAACATGTTGAGCACCAAATAATTCAATAAAGAAACCTACGTTATAAGTGATAAAGTTTATTAAAAATGGACTTGTTTTCAAATTGAGAAAGACTCTTTACAATAAAGAATGGAAACCTGTTTTGCTAAGTTACAGAAAACAATTTAATTTCTCTAAAAATTGGAGAGCAAGTATGCATTTTGGTCAATCAGAAATAGATCTGCCACCTTTGATGAAAAATCTGGGAGAGCTGCAGTGAGGACCGTCCCACCACTGAAAACAAAAAGTCTTCTTTTCCAATAAACTTTAAGCAGTGATAGGAGGTTCTTGTTAGTGCGCACTGATAGGCCTATTTGCATGTACTTGTGTGCATTAATATCCCATCATTAGGTTATCACGTCTCTTCAATATACCGTTTCTCATTCTGCTACTCAGCAGATAGAAACTAGACAGTGACAATTTCAAACATGAAACTCAGAGTGGTAATCTGGCTACTCCAGCTTGCTGCTTGCTCTTCCAGTTCTCCACTGGCAGTGGAGACTCAGTCCAACACTTCATGGGCAGTGACACCCGCAGACACTCCAATCCGGCAGGACTTCCATGTCCCCACTGGTAAAGCGGGGTGTCTATTACTCTGTTCGAAAAATCCAGGGCAAATAAAATGGACCATGCAGGGTGGCTGAGGACTGCCAGTGCAGGTCTGGGCTTTAAAAATGGTGCTGATGTCAGGAATCCCAAGAGGTTCTAGTGACAGCCAGTGCTATCACCTCTGGTGAGTGGGGTGCCATTGAACATGGTGCATAGTTAAGGAGATGAAATAGAAAGATAGTGTGAAAAACCTTGCTAGGGCTCACAGAGAAAAACTAGAGTCAGAGAATCATACAGCATAGGAACAGACCCTTCAGTCCTACTTGCCCATGCCAACCAAGTTCCCCAACCAAACTTGCCTGCGTTGGCCCATATGCCTGTAAACCTTTCCTATTCGTGTACCTGTTCAAATGTCTTTTAAATGTTTGAGCTGTACCACTTCCTATCACAGTTCATTCCACATACGAACCACCCTCTCTGTAAAAAACGGTTGCCCTTCAGGTCCCGAGGGAAAAGACCTTTGCTATTCACCTTATCTGTACCCCTCATGATTTTATAAACCTCTATAAGGTCATCCCTCAACCTCCTCCATTCCCGTGAAAAAGTCCCAGCCTGTCCAGCCTCTCTTTATAACTCAAACCCTGTAATCCCAGCAATATCCTTGCAAATCATTTCTGCACCCTCTCCAATTTAATAATATCCTTTGTAAAAGCAGGGCGACCAGAACTATGCACAGTACTCCAAAAGTACTGTACAACCTCAACATGACATCGCAACTCCTATACCTAATGGTTTGAGCAACGAAGGAAAGCGTGCTAAACGCCTTCTTAACCACCCGGTCTACCTGTGACGCAACTGTCAAAGCACTATGTACGTGAACCCCTAGGTCTCTCTGACAACACTCCCAGGGCCTTACCATGAACTGTATAAGTCCTGCCTTTGTTTGTTTTACCAAAATGCAATATCTTGCATTTATCCAAATTAAACTCCATCCGCCACTCCTCAGCCCAGGTGATCAAGATCCCTTTGAAATCTTAGACAGCCTTCTTCACTGTCAACAATACCACCAATTTTGGTGTCATCCGTAAACTTACTAACCTTGCCTCCAAAATTCTCATCCAAACATATATAAATGACAAATAACAGTGGACTCAGCACCGATCCCTGTGGAACAGCACTGGTCACAAGCTTCCAGTTTGAATAACAACCCTCCATCACTACCCCCTGTCTCCTACCATCAAGCCAATTTTGTAAATTGGCAATCTCTCTCTGAATCCCATGTGATCTAACTTTACTAATCAATCTACCATGCAGAACATTGTGACAGAGTTTACTGAAGTCCATGTTGACAATGTCTACTGCTCTGCCCTCATCTATCTTTTAGGTTATGTCCTCAAAAAAATGCAATCAAGTTTGTGAAACATAATTTCCCACACACAAAGCTATGCTGACTATCCCTAATCAATCCTTGCCTCTCCAAATGCATGTAAGTCCTATCTCTCAGAATCACTTCCAACAACTTATCCACCACTGATGTCAGACTCACCAGTTTATAGTTCTCCAGCTTCTCCTTACAGGCTTTCTTAAATAAAAGCACTACATTAGCCACACTCAAGTCCTCACCTGTGGCTATAGATGATACAAATATCTCTGCTAGGGGCTCCGCAATTTCTTCCTTAGTTTCCCACAACGTCCTTGGATACACTTGATCAGGTCCTGGAGATTTATCCACCTTTATGTTTTTTAAGACCTCCAGCACCTCCTCCTCAATAATGTGGACTGTTTTCAAGATATCAATATTTCTTTCCCTGAATTCTCTAGCCTCTATGTCTTTCGCCAAAGTAAAAACCAACACAAAAATTTTTTTTAGTCTTTCCCATCTCCTGTGGTTCCACAAATAGACAATCTTGTTGATCTTTAAGGGGCCCTATTCTCTCCTTATTTGCTCTTTTGCTCTTAATGTACTTGTAGAATCTCGCCAAAAATGTCACTGAGCCAATTTCTGGTAAAATTAAGCAGAAAGTTGCAATTTCTAAATGAGAGTACTCCTCTAAAATAGGCTGAGACAAACACAAAATAGTCAATGAATTTATATTGCATTGTAACTACAATTTTTGTAAAATATTTGTTTGAATGCTCTGAATTTAAGTGGATTTGTTACCATATTGTCATATGAGTAGTTTTATCTTAGTTAGATTTACTTAGTCTGTTTTTATTTTATTTAGATTAATTTAATCTTCCAGTACCATATTGTAAAATTAATATAACGTACACCAGGATCGGTTCTTTGGATAAATTGTTACTTTTAATTACCAAAAGGTTGTAGACTCTTACTTAATACCTGCAAGAACCAACGCACAAAACAATTTTTAAAATTCTGGAAATCTTAAGTTAGGATTTTATTAATTAATATTGTTTACTTCAAGTGAGTCATTTATGCTATATGGTGCCTGTGTTATTGTATTTTACTCCAAGATAAATTTGTTAGACTGAAAACTACTGTTTCATTTTAGGACCAAGTCTATAGATCATAATAATGACTAAGTGCCTGTAATGATTTAACGATTTCTCAGTTGAAGTTTCAGCTGAGTTCAACTACATAAATTTACCTTGCCAGGAGATAAAGATAGCAGACCAATTAACAGCTGGAGGCGATGTCTTTCCAATAACATGTTAAACTGAGGTAAAAATAGAAAATTGTGGAAGTATTCAGCAATCTAACAGCATCTGTGAACATGGGGATCAAGAGTTAACATCTCAGATCATAACCTTTCATCACAAGAAAGAATATGCAAAGAATATTGCAAATGTCTCTTAGAAGGATGTCTTATTTGCTAATTGAACTATTGCAATCTGTGGCAAAATGCACATGCCCAAACACTTTAAAACACATCTACCCAGGTATCATGTGGCATCAAAGCCAACAAACAGACACAAGTCAGGTAACAATAAAACAGTGATAACAAGGTGTAGACCTGGATGAACACAGCAGGCCAAGCAGCATCAGAGGAGCAGGAAGGCTGACGTTTCGGGCCTAGGCCCTTCTTCAGAAATGGGAGAGGGGAAGAGGGTTCTGAAATAAATAAGGAGAGAGGGGGAGGCGGATAGAAGATGGATAGAGGAGAAGATAGGTGGAGAGGAGACAGACAGGTCAAAGAGGCGGGGATGGAGCCAGTAGAGGTGAGTGTAGGTGGGGAGGTAGGGAGGAGATAGGTCAGTCCAGGGAGGACGGACAGGTCAAGGGGGCGGGATGAGGTTAGTAGGTAGGAGATGGGGGTGGGAGGAGGGGATAGGTGGGAGGAAGGACAGGTTAGGGAGGCGGGGACGAGCTGGGCTGGTTATAAAACAGTTACAGTTTTATTTAACAAATAATCAAATATAAGCAAGCTATTCAACATTGTTACCGACCTCGTTCTAACTACCCAAGGCTCCCACAAATACTTCCCATTCGCATGCGAACTTGGAGACAGGCTGGCAAAGTACATTGAACTGAGTGGTCTCTCTCAATCTGCAGAAGTGGGTCTCATGCCACAGTTAAACTCTCTCGGTAGAGTTTCCTTTTGCCTTGAGTGTCTTCAGCTTATCAGTAGAGTCTCTGCTGCTATGATCCATTGGTTGTGGGATCACTTGGCTCTGACTAACATTTGCTATTTATGCTGTTTGGCATGTGAGTAGTCCCGCTTTGTAGCTGCATCACATTCACACTTCATTTTTAGGTATGTCTGGTGCTGCTCTTAGCATGCCCTCATGCACTCTCCATTGAACCAGAGTTGATTGCCTGGCTTGAATGGAATGGTTGAGTAGGGGATATGCTGACCCATGAGGTTACAGATTCTGCTGGAGTACAATTCTGCTGCCGCTGATGGTCCATAGCACCTCATGGATACTTAGTTCTGGAGTTGCCAGAACTGTTCAAACTCTAATAGTGGATAATGAGGCAGGTTTAGTAAGATGCTTCTGAGTAAAAGATCCCCTAGGAAGTAGTGATCATAACATGGTAAAATTTAAGACAAACCTGAATGCCCTGGTCGACCCATTGTCTCCGCCTGCTCCTGCCCCACCGAACTGATCTCCAACTATCTCGACTCCATTTTCTCCCCCTTGGTCCAGGAACTCCCTACCTATGTCCGTGACACCACCCACGCCCTCCACCTCCTCCAGAACTTCCAATTCCCCGGTCCCCAACACCTCACCTTTACCATGGACGTCCAGTCCCTCTACACCTGCATTCCCCATGCAGATGGCCTTAAGGCCCTCCGCTTCTTCCTGTCCCGCAGGCCCGACCAGTCCCCCTCCACTGACACCCTCATCCGCTTAGCCGAACTCGTCCTCACACTCAACAACTTCTCTTTCAATTCCTCCCACTTCCTACAGACAAAGGGGGTAGCCATGGGTACCCGCATGGGCCCAAGCTACGTCTGCCTCTTTGTAGGTTACGTGGAACAATCCCTCTTCCGTACCTACACCGGCCGTAAACCCCACCTCTTCCTCCGTTACATTGATGACTGTATCGGCGCCGCCTCGTGCTCCCACGAGGAGCTCGAACAGTTCATACACTTCACTAACACCTTCCACCCCAACCTTAAGTTTACCTGGACCATCTCTAACACCTCTCTCCCCTTCCTGGACCTCTCTGTCTCCATATCGGGCAACCACCTCGAAACCGATATTCATTTCAAGCCCACCGACTCCCACAGCTACCTAGAATACTCCTCCTCCCACCCACCTTCCTGCAAAAATGCTATCCCCTATTCCCAATTCCTTCACCTCCGCCGCATCTGCTCCCAGGATGAGGCATTCCACTCCCGTACATCTCAGTTGTCCTCGTTTTTCAAGGACCGTAACTTCCCCTCCTCGGTGGTCGAGAACGCCCTCAACCGTGTCTCCCACATCTCCCGCACCTCATCCCTCACACCCCGTCCACGCAATAAAAACCAAAAAAGAATCCCCCTCGTCCTCACGTACCACCCCACCAACCTCCGGATCCAACGCATCATCCTCCGACACTTCCGCCATCTGCAATCCGACCCCACCACCAAAGACATCTTTCCCTCCCCACCCTTATCTGCTTTCCGGAGGGACAACTCTCTCCGTGACTCCCTTGTCCGCTCCACACTCCCCTCCAGCTCCACCACACCCGGCACTTTTCCCTGCAACCGCAGGAAGTGCTACACCTGCCCCCATACCTCCTCCCTCACCCCCATCCCAGGCCCCAAGAAGACTTTCCACATCAAGCAGATGTTCACCTGCACATCTGCCAATATGGTATACTGCATCCGCTGTACCCGGTGTGGCTTCCTCTACATCGGGGAAACCAAGCGGAGACTCGGGGACCGCTTTGCAGAACACCTACGCTCGGTTCGCAACAAACAACTGCACCTCCCAGTCGCGAACCATTTCAACTCCCCCTCCCATTCCTCAGACGACATGTCCATCCTGGGCCTCCTGCAGTGCCACAACGATGCCACCCGAAGGTTGCAGGAACAGCAACTCATATTCCGCTTGGGAACCCTGCAGCCCAATGGTATCAATGTGGATTTCACAAGTTTCAAAATCTCCCCTCCCCCCACCGCATCCCAAAACCAGTCCAACTCGTCCCTGCCTCCCTAACCTGTTCTTCCTCCCACCTATCCCCTCCTCCCACCTCAAGCCGCACCTCCATCTCCTACCGACCAACCTCATCCCGCCCCCTTGACCTGTCCGTCCTCCCTGGACTGACCTATCCCCTTCCTAACTCCCTACCTACACTCACCTTTCCTGGCCCCATCCCCGCCTCTTCAACCTGTTTGTTTCCTCTCCACCTATCCTCTCCTCTATCCCTCTTCTATCCGCCTCCCACTCTCTCCCTATTTATTTCAAAACCCCCTTCCCCTCCCCCTTTTCTGATGAAGGGTCTAGGCCCGAAACGTCAGCCTCTCTGCTCCTATGATGCTGCTTGGCCTGCTGTGTTCATCCAGCCCTGCACCTTGTTGTCTAAAATTTATATTCAGTTTGAATGTGAGAAACCTATATTGGAAACAACTGAGTTTAACTTAAATGAAAAGAATTATGGTTAAATGAGGATAGAGTTAGCTAAAGTGGTCTGGATAGATAGACTAGCAGGAAAGACAATAGCAAGCAGGTAGGGAGGTAATTCATAACATAATTCATAACTCACAGCAAAAATGTATCACAATAAAGAGGACAGATTCCAAGAGAGGGATAAACCAATTATGGCTAGCCAAGGAAGTTACAGAGGGTATAAAGTTAAAGGGAAAAGCATATAAGGAGGCAAAAGTCAGTGATAGCCCCGGAGAACAGAAAAAATTCAGAATCCAGCAAAGAAGAACTAAAAACAGGATAAAGAGACAGAAAATAAACTACAAGGGCAAAACATCAAAGAATATAAAAACTGACAATAAGAGCTTTTTTAACTACATAAAAAGGAAAAGAGAAGTCAAAGTGAACATATGGCCTTAAAAAATGATTCTGGGGAGACAGTTGTGGGGATCAAGGAAATGGCAGAGGAGTTAAAAAAAATATTTTGCATCAGTCTTTACTGTGGAAGATACTTTAAACATCCCACTAATATTAAAGAATAGGAGGGGGAAATTAAGTGCCATTGCCATCACTAGAGTAATAGCATTAGACAAATTAATTGGGCTAAAGGCAGATAAGTCCCCTGGTCCTGAAGTGTTGCATCTGAGGATCTTAGAAGTAGCTATGGAGATGGTGGATGCATTGGTTGTAATTTTCCCAAAATCCTTAGATTCTAGCAAAGTATTAGAGGATTGGAAAACTGCGAATTTGACACCCCTATTCAAAAAGGGAGGCAAAAAGCAGGTGCCTATAGGCTGATTAGCCTAACATCTATTATTGGAAAAATGTTGGAATCAATTATTAAGCAAATAATAATAGCACATTTGGAAAATCATCATCAAAACAAGCAGAGTCACCATGGCTTCACGAAAGGGAAATTATCTCTGACCAATTTATTAGAGTTTTTCAAGGAAGTCTCAACCATAGTGGATAGAGGAGAAGCAGTACATCTGTTATATTTGGATTTCTAGAAGGTATACGACAAGGCACCTCATAAAAGCTTACATCATAAGACAAGATCTCATGGTATTAGAGGTAGTATATTGGCATGCATGGACAATTGGCTCATGGGCAGGAAATAGCGAGTGGTATAAGGGGTTCTTTTTCAGGTTCAACACTTGTAATCAGTGGGGTTCCATAAGGACTGCAATTATCTACATTATATATTAATGACTTGGAGGAAGGAAACAAACATACTATAGCCAAATTTGCAGACAACACAAAAGTAGGTGAAAAGGCAGATTGTGAGAGGATACAAACGATAGATATTGAATCATTAAGTAAGTCCGCAAAAAGTTGGCAAATGGAGAATACAGTCAGAAAATACAAAGTTGTTCATTTTGGAAGGGAGAAGAAAAGAACAGTATTATTTAAAAGGAGAAAAGCTGCAGAAAGCTGCAACACAATGGAACTTGGGAGTATTTGTACATGGAGCACAGAAAGCTCGCACACAAGTGCGACAGGTAATCAGGAAGGCTCAGGGGATGTTGGCCCTTATTTTAAGGGGGTTGGAGTATAACAGTAGGGAAGTCTTACTGCAACTGTATAAGGTGTTGGTGAGGCCACATTTGGAGTACTGCAAGCAACTTTGGTCTCCTTATTTAAGGAAAATTATCATTTCATTGGAGGTAGTTCAGAGAAAGTTCACGAGGATGATCCTTGGTATGCAGAAATTGTCTAATGATCAAAGGCTAAACAGGTTGGGACTCTATTCATTGATATTTAGAAGAACGAGAGGTGATCTCACGAAACATATAAGACCTGACAATGTAAATACAAAGAGCGTGCTTCCCCGCATGGGATAATACAGGACCAAAGGATATAGTTTTATGAATAAAGGGATGCCAATTTAAGACTGAGATGAGGCAGAATTTCTTCTCTCAGAGCATTGGGAGGTTTTGGAACTCCTTGCCAGAGAGTTTTGGGGGCAGAGTCCTTGTGCATATTTAAGATTCTTAAACAGTAGGGGAATCAAGTATAATGGGGTAAAGGAAGGAAAGTGAACATGAAGAATGTAGATCAGCCATGATCTTACTGGATGGCCTGCTCCTGTTCCTACTTCTTATAATCTTATGGTCTTATGGTTAGAGTACAGCATCAGTTTTTTTAGATGATGTCAAATCACATGTAGCTGGAACCTAAGACAGAATGGTTCAGAGGAAATCCTGCAACAGTCACCCTTCTAAATAATGTAAATGGTCATTAAATGTTATTAGTTTGTATCAGCATGGTTTCCAGCTTTCATTAATTAAAGACATGCATGACATATATTCAACTATAATATAGAATACATCTTTATACTTGTATATATGACATAAACCAGTCAGGCAATTAAAACAGAAATCTTAAATCAAAATACAGTAGGAAATGCAAAATGTAAGACATATCCAAAAGAGAAAGATGGTTTAGCATGTAACCTTCACCAGAATGCTACAATTTCAACTATCCATTTAAACTGAAACTAGCAACGAGAAACATGGTTATTAAGACAGGCAGAGATGAAATTTTGAAAAAGACTTAAGTAAGTTACTTTATTAAATACAATATTAAAACTGAATGAAAAGGAGGTCAAACTTTGCTCTCAGCAGTGAATGAACAGCTCCAACCATTCATTAAACTTATTCACAGACATTTTTTGAGAGTTTGCACTGAAAAGTACTGTAATTAGAACGCCATTTCAGCACTGCACCCTCCAAAGGCATCTGGGATCTAAGTGAAAAGGGCAAGCTGTTGTCTATTTCTTGAATCAACCATATTGCAGAATCAATAATAAGCCAGAGTGTCTTGTTTTGAAAGTGGGATTTTAGAAGATGATTATGCTTCAGGACTGTCTCTTCAATTTAAAGGAAGGTGGTCTAATGAAGAGTGACATTGATTTGTTCCAAATTCTACGAGACAAGCCTGGGTAGCTTGGTTCCCATGGAGACAGGACAGGCTAAGTCAAGAGTTATTAAGAGCAAAGTGCAAAATGTTTACAGCTGAAACAAAGGCTAGAACAGCTGTGGATGACTATGGACGGACTTCATAGAATCCCTACAGTGAGGAAGCAGGCCGTTCGGTCCATCGAGATCATACAACCCTCCGAAGAACATCCCGCCTACACCCATGCCTACCCTATCTCTGTAACCCTGAATTTCCTATGGCTAATCCACCTAGCTTGCACATCCCTGATTTCTCTCTGAATAATCAGATAATAGACAGAACCCTAGAATCAGTATTGTTATGAAGAAAGGCTGGATAAGCTGGACCTTTTTTTCACTGGGGCATAGGAGGATGAGAGCAGCAACCTTAAAGAAGTTTATAAAATAATGAGGGATACAGATAGGGTTAATGGCAGTTGTCTTTTCCCTAGGATGGGGGATTTCAAGACTAGAGGGAACATTTCTAAGGTGAGAGGAGAAAGATTTTAAAAAAGAGATTAGTCCTGTCATGTCCAGGAAGGGAAAGAATTGCTGGAATGGGGTTTCATTGCTGATATTCAGGACAGAACTTTCTGGAAACTATAAGAAGCACCTTTTTACAGTTACTCAATATTATGACTGAGAAAAACAGGGCAGAACAAGTTAAAGCCAGGGTGTGATGTTGAATGGGTTCCTATAAAATCTACAACTTTGTGGCGATTGAGCAGTAAAATATGGAATAGAGGAGCAATTTATTGTGTATTTTTACAAAAAAGTGAAAAATTTTATATGTTGCCATACCACAACACGTAAATTAATGACAGAAATCATAAATAATAAAAAAAATCGAGTAAAAATTCATCACAATTCAATTAACGGCTCCTGGGTACACTGCAAAACCGGGCCAAGGGCCAAGCCGAGACTGCCACATCACGCCGGCACTAGACCTCCACGCTGAACCGTTAGAAGACCGGAAGCCGCCTCCGAGGCAAGGACGAGAACTCCGCGCCAGGCTACTGGAATTCCCAACAGCTCCACAAGATTTCGACGCTGGGACAAGACGGCCATGTCGGGCAGAGGCTACGCCTTTCTGGAGAAGACTGCTATATAACTGTAACATGAGATATTTAATTGTTTTAAAATTTATTGAGAGATATTTTTCTGTAGTTTTGTGTATTAATTACCTACAAGGTATTGCTTACTTGATGTTCCTTATAGCTTGTTATTATAGTAAAAGACTGATAACCTGAAATCTTTTTATGTGATATCCTTAGGTCGTCACTGGGAAATCAAATGTCTTTTCAAAAAAATCTTCATTTTCAGTGGGGATCATAACGATCTACACCAGGAAATGCCAATTAGTATATTTAATATGAAATCAGATGTTGAATGCATTATAAACACTGGGACAGAAAGGTGAAATTAAGAAAGATAATAGAATTTTTTAAAAAATTATCTAAATGTCCAAATGCAGTTATAGAAGAGGCATATGGCTCCACCTTTGTAAAAGTTCATTTTCAAGGCCAAGAAGTTGTTAGTAATTAGGACTCACGGCACTGTTAAAAAATAACTTACAACTTTCGTGAGAGTTTAATGTACATTTATCATGCACTAACTTCGTACGCCAACGTATTTCAATGCTGGGCCTCTTGGTGAGATAGTGTATAGCTTCTGGAGGAGCAACAGGACCACGATGTCAGCAACATTCTAGTTTCTGCATTTAATTGTAGTCTCAACTAGTTCATATCCAATTTAATCTATAATAATATAGTGCAGATTACCTAGCCATAATTTCTCCAGCAAAATTTGGCCCACTATTTTATACTGTCTCATTGTAGATTCTTAGATTAGGGTCATGTGAAGATAATTTTAATTGCTTCAAAAAACTTCTTTTGTCACAGGTTAATGTTCTTGAACTAAATTCAAAAAATTACGGTGACATGCAGAGTTTTTGTCACTGCTGAGTTTGTCCTGTTCATGTCAGGTTGAATAAATTGATTAATAATGTGAGCCATTGCATTACATGTTGCATCAGCAGTTTCTTTGTGGTTGTGGCTTTGTTTTCAAATAAAGGTTTAAAACATGTTTAAATTTAAAATAATTCCATCTAAAATTTTTGGATAAAATTTAGTTTCGTTTCTTAATATTTGTGACCCAATTAAAAATATAACACTGTTTACAACTCATTTGATTTGTTGTCATAACTCTGAACATTGGTTTTTTACATATCTTGAATTTAGATAACCTGATTAAGATCGTCCCTCTTAAATTTGAATCTGACCTGGGATCTAGAAAGGGCATGAATTCATGAAACTGTTGGAATTTTGAATGGAATATCCTCTAGGACATGTTTAGTTAAATATTACTGATCTTGGTAACATTACCAATTTTCACTGTTTGCCTTTGCACACCTGGAAATGATGGCCTAGGTTTTCCAATTAAAAGATAGTTGTTGCAACAACATAACCTGAAAAATGCTGTACGGATCCCTCAGAGGTCCTGATGCACTGACTACATGAGAACTGACCAGAAAGTTTAACCTCCAGTGATCAGTTACCCGGCATCTGGAACATTCTGGAAAAGTCTGTATATCTGAGTTAAAGTCCGAGACATCCAAATGATCTAATTCGGGAAACTGGATAGCTGGTTAGGAAAGTATAGAGGAATTAAAACCTGCTGTAATGCTTGGATTGCTATAAAACTGAGTCTCCTAAGTTCTCACCCCTCCAACAGGCCCGCTAGCAACCTTCCCCCTCCCCAACCTTTGATTTTGATTTATTCCAGTTTTGCTTGGGTCCTTTGTAGCTTACTCAGTCAAATGCGACCTTGATGTCAAGGGCAGTCACTCTCACCTCACCTCTGGAATTCAACTCCAAGTTTGAACAAAATCCTTAGTGGAGTCAGGAGCTGAGTGAACGTTTCAGAATGCAAACTGGGCATCAGTGAGCACAATATTGCTAAGCAAGTGCTCCTCAATAGCACTGTTGCTGACAACTTCCATCACTTTACGGATGACTGAGAGTAGGCTATGGGACAGTAATTGGTTGGGTTGGATTTGTCCTGCTTTTTGTGTACAGGACATAGTCAATTTTGTCACTTTCAGGTAAATGCCACTGTAGCTCTACTGGAACAGCTTGGCAAGAGACTCAGCAAGTTCTGGAGCTTAGGTCTTGAGTACTATTGTCAGAATGTTGTCAGGGCGCTGTTGCAATATGCAGAGATTTCAGCTGTTAACTGATGTCATGTGGAGTGAATCAAATTGGCTAAAAACTGGCATCTGTGATGCCGGGGATCTCTGGAGGAGGCCAAGATCAATCAGCCACTTAGCATTTCTGGATGAAGATTGGTGCAAATGTTTCAGTCTTACATTTTGCACTGGTTTCTTGGGCTCACCCATCATTGAAGATGGAATATTTAAGGAGCCTCCTCCTACGAGGAATTGTTTGATGTCCACCACCATTCATGACTGGATAATGAAGGGCTGTAGAGCTTGGATCTGATCAGTTGGTTGCGGGATCACTTAGCTCAGTCTATTGCTTGCTGTCTAGCATGCAAATAGTCCTGGTTCATTGCCTGTCCAGGTTGGCACCTCAAATTTAGGTATGTCTGGTGTGCTTCTGTCATGCCGCTTGCACTCTTCTTTGAACTAGAGTGGTTTCCTGGCTTGATGGTAATGGTAGAGTGGTAATATGCTGAGTCATGAGGTTGCAAATTACATTGGAGTTCAAGTCTGCTGCTACTAATGGCCCATTGCATATCATGGAAGCCCAGTTTTGAGTTGCTAGATCTATCAAAGTCTATCCCATTTAGCATAATGATAACGCCACGCAACAGGATGAACGATACTCTCAATGTGACTTTGTCTCCACAAATACTCTCGAGTGATCGCTCTTACTGATACTGTCTTAGATAGATGTATCTGTTACAGGCAGATTGGAGAGGTTGAGGTCAAGTATGTCTTAACTCTTGTTAGTTTTCTTGTCCCCAAGACTAGCAGTTACGTCCTTTAGGACCCAAACAGCTCAATTAGTGGTGGTGATCATTTTCATCACCCACCCAGAGTATTTTCTGCACTCTTGTCACTGTCAGTGCTTGCTTCAAATGATGATCAGCATTGAGATGTACTGATTTATCAGCTTAATAGGGCTAGTAGATGGTAATCAGCAGAATGCCATGAGACTCCATGTTGAAGACTTGCAGGGCAACTCCCTCCAAAATGTATAGCACTATGCCATCACCTTTGCTCGATCACTCCTGCTGGTGGGATGGTAATGATGTTGTCTGAGATATTGTGTGTAATTAATGCTCCAAAGAATATGACTATATCAGGCTCTTCCTTGACTAGAGCCTGTGAGACAGCTCTCACAATTTTGGCACCGCACCCAGATGTTAATGAGGATTTTGCAAAGTTGACAAGGCTGAGTTTGCCATTGTTATTTCCGTTGGCTTTGGTGATGCCAGATGATCTATCTGTTTTCATTTCTTTTTGAGACTTTTAACAAACTGAAAGGCTTGCTAGGGCAGTTTAGAGTCAACCTCATATAGAGTTACATGTCAGCCAGACCAGGTAAGGACAGCGGGTTTCTTTGCCCTAAAGGAGGTCTGTGAATCCAATGGATTTTTATGACAATGAACAAAGATTTCATGGTCACCATTATACTACTAATTCCATACTTTTATTGAATTCAGATTCCACCATCTGCTGTGGTGGGATTTGAACCAGGATCCTAAGAACATTTCCTGATTATAAGTCAAACAACAATACTACTACACCACTTCTTCACTGGATATAAGGTAATCTGCACATTTCTGAATCTTGGCATCAGGACTTAGACCAAGAAATGTAGAGCACTGATGCAGGATAAAGATCAAGAGCAGTAACCCATGGTTGCTCTATGGAAATTTTGGACAAAAGTTAATCACGCTGGAACTCCCTCCCACACAGCATTGTGGGCCTACCTCTTAGCGCATGAACTTCAAGAAGGCAGTTCACTGCCACCTTCTCAAGGGCAACTAGGGATGGGCAATAAATCTTGGATGACCCAGATACACCCAGATCCCATGAATGAATAATTTTTAAAACACAATTTTTTGTGGTCTTCAAATTGTCTCTGAGTGGACTATCCACATTTTGTTCAGTTTGGGTGCTGGGAATGAAAGGTAGCCATGACCAAACGTTTAACTTTCTGACTACTCACTGGTTTATGAATCCAATGTAAAATGTTTTATATGATACCTATCAGTAGTTGAGAAGCAACCAACATCACCATGGGATCTTTTACATCCACCATCCAGTTTAATGTCTTATCCAAAATGCAGCACTCCAGTAATACTGCACTGAATCACAGAATCCCTAAAGTGTGGAATCAGGCCATTCAGCTCATCGAGTCCACATCAATCCTCAGAAGAGCATCCCGTCCAGACCCAACGCCCTACTGTATCCCCCTAACCCTACCTATCCCATGGCTAATGCACCGAACCTTCACATCCCTGGACACTATAGGCAATTTATCATGGCCAATCCACCTAACCTGCACACCTTTAGCTTGAATTTTCACTTCTGAGTTTGGAGTTCAAATCCAGTCCAGACTGATGGAAATAAAAACCTCATCTCAGCCTACATAACATAGATGTAGACAGCTTTGATCTAGAGGCCACTGCATTTAACAAACTAGTTAACAAATAACAGACTAGTTCTGCAAAGAAAGGCTGTTTTATCTATGGCCTCATGCTGCTGATAGTCTCCCTAAGTCCGAGTAATCTGTCCTGCAAAACGAGGGAATAAGAAAAATGACAAATTCACTGTAGAAAATATATTGTTTTTTTTCTTGAATGTAAAACTGAGTTTATCAAGATTACTATTGAAAAGCCAGAAAGCAAATGGATAACTTCAAACAGCTGTTACAATTTAAAATTTAAGTTTTCTACAAAGACGATCAATCATGGTGGAATATCACAGTTCCATTTGGCATGCTGTGGAGAAAAGCCATCTGTTGCTACTGATCTTAATTAAAACATTGGCATCTGCAGTTGTCAAGCAGAAGAGGACAGAAAGGCAGTGTGCCTTCGTAAACATATAAAGCAACTTTCTTAGTAGCATAGTAGAATGGGGTTTTGACCCTTAAGCATTTGCAGAGCTAAATCCCTGTGTGGGTTTAACTTTCATCAGGCATAGCTGATACGGACAAATCAGTGCAAATAAACCTTTAGATCAAATGTGACATTTAAGATAAAGTGCAACAGGCATAAGAAAGACCAGATTGATTTTCCCCATCAGGAGTAGCATGGTGGCTCAGTGGTTAACGCTGCTACCTCACAGCACTGGGGACCTGGGTTCAATTCCATCCTCAGGCCACTGTCTGTGTAGAGTTTACACATTCTCCCTGTGTCTACATGGGTTTCCTCCAGGTTCTTTGGTTTCCTCCCACAGTCCAAAGAAGTGGAGGTTAGGTGGATTAGCTATGCTAAATTGTTTGTAGTGTCCAGGGATGTGTAGGTTTGGTGGATTAGCAATGGGATGCTCTTTAGAGGGTTATTGTGGACTTGATAGGCCAAATGGCCTGCCTCCACACTATGGGGATTTTAAGTGTAGTCAACTTAAGCTGTGATCATCAGAAAGATAATTAGGATTGTGATCCAAAGAACTTTATTTTCACAGTTTCATATCAGTGTTTTTATGAGGTCCATGCTGGTCTGTGATTTATACTAGGGGTTAGAAATTGTGGTTTTATGTGACCATTCTATAATGGTCTTCATGATCAGGTTACCATCCAAAGAACCAGCTGTCAAATTCAAGAATGATACTTTCCATTCTGAATTTGATATTAAGTGAGCTTATAAATCTGACAACATGCTAAACACTTTCTTGATTATGGTAGCAGATCAAACGGACACCTCTTTCTTCCTTCCTCTGTCTCACACCCCAGATGAAAGGGCGCTGCATTGAGTTCTCTGTGAAAAGGTAGATTTTATTCACAATTTCCTGTCATTCTTCGCAGTGCTATCTTTAAACTTCAGGCACACAGAGTTATCGACTTCTGTTGTTTCCTTTTGATGGTAGCATAAATATTCTGTTCATAAAAAGGAATGGAATGTCAGTCATTACAGATGAAATACAATAAAAAACAATATATAAAAGTATAGGATGATAAGCAATACATTATTCGGCTTAAGGTCTACACTGTACAAAATGTGTTTGCTTTAGTTTTCTACATTCCAACAGGCTGTATGAAAAATAATTTTTGTTCATGGTGAGTTATTTATTGTTGATGGTTTTACATGAAGTGGGTTTTGCTTCCAGCAGAACTATTTTATCAGCAATACTTACATTAACCCTTGTAACATAAGAAACTAGGTGTGCATATCGTGGCATTGAAAAATTCAATAGAGAGCTATAATAGCTACAATTATGTACAGACATTCCATTTCACACATACACCTGTGTCTCGGCTCAAACAATTTGATTATAACTGAGGGGTGTGCTTCTAGTAGCAAGTGATTGAGTTAGGGTGGAGTATGCAATCTATATATCTTTAGATCATATACCATGATGATGCTATTAGCATGTCTCTTAAAGGTATATTGTCAAACTGTGTTTCTTAAAGGTATACTTATAAACTGACACCATGAGACATACACCATAGTATATCGGTACAATGATTAACCAGCTTATTCAAATTGCTGAGAATGTGCTTTGTAAACTTTATGCCACAGGTGCTCATGTGTGCCTGTAGCTTGACCTTATGAAAAAAAGATAGTTTAAAAATTAATATCTTTACGTTGCACAGTCATCCTAATCCTGAAAAATGTTTTGATAAGTATGGGTACCCTATAATTACTGAACCATTTGACTTTAATAATGAACATATTTTATATTCCATTCATGGTCAATAGAAAAGAATGAGAATGGCCTGCTGAACCATTTAAGTAAAGCCAAAGAGCAATATTTCTTAGTTATATTGTTATGAAAAGAACATGCATATAAATAATTTAATGTTTTTGATGTAAAGGTACTCTGTGCTGTCTATATACTGGCACCATCACAACAAGAGTATGAAGTAATAAAATTTATAATGCCACATTTTGAGGTCCAGCATCCAAACTAATATAAAAACCATATTAGAGGATAGCATCTTGTAAATTATACTTAATTGTTATGTTTCAGAAAATGCAGTACTCAAAATACTTTTACTGAGTTAGCAGGAGTACCACAATATTTCATCAACACTCACAGTCAATCAATTTAACACAGGACAATACCTTTGGTCAGTAACACAAATGGTGGATTCTGTTTACTTCTAGATCTCTTGTGGGTTTATTTATGACTAAAACCAATGCATTGGAATCTCTGCAATTATCCTTGGCCTAGGATACCACAGTGCAGAGTGACCATAAGCTCTGATCACATGATGACATTCTGGCCCTCAGTCCGTCTGCATACTGAGCTTGCAACAATAATAAAACAACCCATTTATTTTATAAAGATAAATCTTGTACGCTAAAGGCAAAAGATTCCAGAAGAAGGGTCCAGACCCGAAACGTCAGCTTTCTTGCTCCTCTGATGCTGACTGGCCTGCTGTGTTCATCCAGCTCTACACCTTGTTATCTCAGACTCCAGCATCTGCAGTTCCTACTATCTCCAAAAGTCTACAAATGTTGGGTTACAACAAAATTAGTTATACTGAATAAAATTGTAAAATTTAGTAAAACCATGATAAAAGGTGTAAAGTTTAAGAGTATAGAAGTCTAAAAATGCATTTATTATTTCACTGGTTTGTCAACTTTTCCAGATCTTATAGTGGAGTAACCTTATGGAAGTGTGGATTTCACTCCTGGTTGCTGTTAATTCACAGGTGTGTCCTCAGCGTATTATCTGTTGGCCTGGTGTTTCCATCACACTGCCATTGTTTGGTTGTGTTCATTCGTGTCCACTGTGCATAACTGACATAGTGTATATTTCCCTTAGCTGATTTTTGTTCCTCCTCAACAATACTCCATTGAATTTGTAACTTTGTATGACCTCAAGATTACCTCATATATCGCTGCAGGTAACCAGGTTCCTATTGTAGATTGTACGACACTGACATTTTGTCTTATTGGCAGTCAAAGTAATTTCACATGTGAATGCCATTCAGACACAATCTTCATTCTCTGTTGCTTTTCAAGAATGATATCCTGCAACTTGGATAGATGGTAGCTTGTCAATTCATTCTCACATTTCTTCTGAACATGATCTCTGCTAGCGATGATAACCAGAGATGTTGCTCAGAGATGTCATATGGCAATATGAAAATATTGTTTTATTGTAAGTCACATGCAGGATGAGTGATGTAACGGTGTGAACCATTAATATGTCTAGATTGTTTGAATTCGAGTAATGCAGTGAGTATACCAGAAGGTTCACATTCCATTTTGGAACAAATATCCCTGAAAGGTCTGTTCATATATAGCAACTCATTGTCAGAAATGATTTCAGCAGGTGCAGCAGACAAACTGAATAATGCACATTGCAAGATAGGAACAGGAGTCAGCCATTCATCCTGTGAAACATGCTCTGTCACTTAATACAATTGTGGCTTTTCAAACACTTCAATGTCTGTTATCCATAGTATTCCCATAACTCTTCATGCAATTAGTAATCAACAATTTATCAATCTCTACTTTAAATAGGCTCAAAGATGTAGCTTCCGAAGTTCTCTGGGGTCGAAAATTCCAATGATTCAACACCTACTGAGTAAAAAAAAATCTTTCTCTGTACCTCTTATTTTTAAATTGTGCCCTTAGTTGTACACTGTTCAGCCAGGGGAAACATCTTACTTGCATTTACCCTGTCTACCTCTTTAAACATTTTGTAGTTTTACACAAAATCAACTCTCATTCCACAGAACTCTAGAGAATGGCCCTGTTGCCCGATCTCTCTTCATAGAACTGTCCCACCACTGCAGGAACAAGTCTGGGGAATGTTTGTTGAATTCCCTCTGTGGCAATAATATCTTTCCCGAGATAAGTAGACCAAAACTGCATACAGTGGTCCAGGTGGGGTCTAACCAAGCTCCTGTACAATCAAAGCAAGACTTCACTACTCCTGCACTCAAATTCTATTGCAATAAAGGGTAACTTTCCATTAGCCTTCCTAATAGCTTGCTGCATCTGCATGTTAGCCTTTAGTGATATATTGCCAAACACTTTCCAACCTATCATCATTCAAGGATAATCTGCGCCTTTGATATTCCTACCAAAGTATATGCCATTATAGTTTTCCACATTATATTCAATCAACCATGTTTCATGTTCCATATCAAGCCTGTTTAAACCCCCCCCCATTTTATATCTTCGTCTCAACACATATTCCCACTTAGTTTTGTAATATCTACAAGTTTGGAAATATTAAATTTAGTTGCCACCTCCCAATCAGCAAAGTATATTTTGACCAAACAGAGTACTGCTCCCTGTGGTACTCCATTGGCTACAGCCTGCCAACATGAGAATGATTTATTTAATCCACTATCTGCTTTCTGCTGTTAGCCAATTATTAATCCATGCAGGTGCATTACCTGCTATCCCATGTGCTTTATTTTTCACTAACCAGACTCCTGCAGGGGAATTTATCCAAAGGCTTCTGAAAGTCTAAGCGTACTACATCCATTCTTTATCAATTTTGTTAGTGACTTCCTCAAAAAGCTCGAAAGGACTCATCAAGCACAATTTCCCATTCGCAAATCCATGACAATGTCCAAACAGATCATTATCACCTAGGTGTCTATGACATCCTTCATAACAGATGTTACAACAAATGTAACAGGGCTAAAATTCCCTGTTTTCTCCCACTCCCTTCTTAAAATCTGCATGATAGGTATCAGAGAGCCAGAGGGCATCACCACTGTGCACCCTATTCGCATGCCCCCTGCCAACACATTCAAAGAGAAATAAAAGGTGACATTGCTTAAAAAAGAGTGCTGCTGAGAAATGATTTGCAAGACTCTGATGAAGATCTCTATCGCAGTATCCAGATTCATGGGAATGGCCTGCTGCTGACCTCTCTACTGCCTGATTGGTTTGTGACTTGACCTCTTATCTGTGCTCCACCCAGTGAGACCTGCATTGCTTCCACAAGATTCCGCCTGTGAATCTAATTTAATTGGCAGAAGATCCAAAGGCCAAATGAAGAGATTTATTTGTTAATCAGCAAGGGATATTTTGAACTGCACTGTCTGAAAAAAATAGTGAAAGCAGATTCAATACTAACTTTCAAGATAAATTGATCATGTGCTTGAAAAAGTACTTTGGGGAAGGAGCAATAAGATTTGGATTCATTGAAGAGCTCTTTCAAAGAGCGACACTGGCACTGAGCCAAATTCCTGAATGTTTTATTTGCATTTGTTCTCACAGTTTGTAACTAGCTTTTAGTAACATGGTTAAGCAAGTATCAAAAACAACTACTCTAGGTGATACAAAATGCTCTTGTACCTCCTGTTCACAATGCATAATAAAATTATGAAAAATATATTTGAAATAATGGTAACAAATTAGCTCTTCTGATGATGAAATGTCTGGCTAAAGTTTCTAAAAATTAAATAATAAAGCTTCTGATAACATAAATTGTTTAATGACCTAAAAAGTAATCTATTTTGTGGCAGTTTGTAGAAAGGTCTGAGTTGACAACTGCAGAGAGAAAAATAGATTTATGCTTTAACCTTCTTAAAGTGACATGACTTTGAATTTCTGATTTTTTTAAAGCCTTTTTTGCCCATAACTGGTACTGATTTCCTGTTCTCTTCCGTTTTGTTACTTTAAACATCTGAATACCACATCAGTTGTAGCAACCAAGGATCAGTTGTTTAATGAGCTCATGTTACACGATCCAACTTGGATACTCCATTGAATATATTTCACAATTCCAATATGATTGTATAATATTTATTATATAATTAACAAATCATTATTAGAATTCGGGTACATGGCACTTCACAAACCAGAGGGTCTATAGCAAACAGTGATTTAATCAATGCTCCTATAACAATTCTACCTTTTGTCCCTACATTCCAAGCATACTCCACTGCATGACAGTACATCAAAAGATCTACACGACAATGTAAGGTATATCAATATGGGGCCAGGGAGAGACAGCTTATCTCCGTATTTTCTATAATTTATTCAAGGAATGTAAGACATGGTTAGCTGAGCCAGCATTTATTGCTCATCCCTATTTGCCCTTGAGAAAATGGTCGTGAGCTGTCTTTGAGAACCACTGCAATCCATTTGGATCCATCCGCATTAGTGGTTGAGTTTGGACAATGTGTAAGGAGCACTGGTGAATTTCTTCATTGCATCTTGTAGATGGTACACAGCTGCTACTGAATTTTATTTCTGGAGGCAGTGGATGTTCGTGTATTATACCAATTACATGAGTTTCTTTGTCCAGAATGGTGTCATGCTTCTTGACTTGAGCTGCACTCATGAAGACAGGTGGGGAGTATTTCAGCATACTCAACTTGTATCTTGTTTCTGGCAGACAGTGCTTGGGAGTCAGGTGGTGAGTTACTCACTGTAAGCTTCCAAGTGTTTGATGTGCTGTGGTACCCTTAGAGCTTAAATGGCTAATCCAGTGGTAGTCAGGTGACTAAGGGTGAGTTGGGTCAAGTCTGGGAGCAATTGGACATTTCGGGGTCAGTTAAGTGATCGAGAGTTAGTCAGTTGGTAGTTAGATCTGCTTAGGGAGATAGGCGTGATCGGTTGGTAGAAGGATATCTTGTGTTTTGTCATTAGTTTTGTCTGATCAGTGGTATAGCCAGTTGGCAGTTGGTCACTCTATTAGCCGGGTGGTTGTGAACCAGGTAGTTAGGGGTAAGAGTTAGGTGTATTGTCAGGTCGGTTTGTATCAGGGGTTAGTCAAGTATTTGAGCAGATAGTCAGAACCCAGTTCTTAAGGGTCACTGGACCTGAAGCATTGACTGAGTTTTCTCTCCACAGATGTTGAGTTTCCTGAGCAATTGTCTTTAATGCAAGAGGTCTGATAGTTAAGGCAGATGAACTTAGGGCATGACTGGGGACATGGGACTGGGATTTCATTGCTTTAATGGAAACATGGCTCATGGATGGGCAGGACTCGCAGCTTAATGTTCCGCAGTATAGATGCTATAGGAAGGATAGAAAGGGAAGCAAGAGAGGAGGGGGAGTGGCATTTTTGGTTAGGGATAACATTACAGTTATACCTAGGGAGGATATTCCTGGGAGATTGTCTAGTAAAGTTATATGGGTGGAACTGAGAAAGAAGAAAGAGATGATCACCCTGTTGAGATTGTATTATGGGTTCCTCAGTAGTCAGCGGGAAATTGAGAAGCGAGTGTGTAAGGAGATCTCAGATATTTGTAAGAAAATTGGGTTGAAATAGTTGGGGATTTTAACTTCCAAACATAGACTAGGACTGTCATAGTGTTAATGGATGGAGAGGAATTTGTTGTGTGTACAAGAAGATTTTCTTATTCAATATGTAAATGTATCTACTGAAGGACGAGTAAAACTTGACCTTCTGTTGGGAAATAAGGCAGGGCAAGTTACAGAGGAGTTAGTGAGGAAGCTGTTTGGGGCAACTCATCATGATTCTATTAGTTTTAAAGTAGTTATGAAAAGGGATAGAACTGATCAAAAGGTTAATGTCCTAAATTGGAGTAAGGACAAATTTGATGGTATGAGACAGGAAATTTCCAATGTTGATTGGGAGGTTATTCGCAGGTAAAGGGACGGTTGGTAAGGTGGGAAGCCTTTAAATATGAGGTAACGAGGGTTCAAAGACAATATGTTCCTTTTAGTGCAAAGGGCAAGACTGGTAGGTGTACGGAATGCTGGATGACAAGAGAAATTAAGGCTCTGGTCAAGAAAAAGGAGGAGATGTGTATCAGGTATACACAGCTGGGATTGAGTGAATCCCTAAGAGGAGAATAAGGACAGTAGGAGTATACTGAAGAGGGAAATCAGGAGGGCAGAAAAGGGACATGAGATAGCTTTGGCAAATAGAGTTAATGAGAATCCAAAAGGACAAGTACATCAAGGATGGAAGAGTAACTAGGGAGAGAATAGGGCCCCTTAAAAATCAACGTCACCATGTATGTATGGAACCACAGGAGATGGGTGAGACACTACACAAATATTTTACATTAGTGTCTAATAGTGTTTAACCTATGTTTAATAGTGTATTCAATTACTGTCCTCTGTATAATTGCTATTGTTAATTTCACTGCTTATTGCATTTGCCTTTATTTCTTATATTATACTTACCTTCTGTATTTAATAAACTCAGATTCTTTTGCCCTGAAAAACCTGTCAACTGCCGATCTTCTTTTCACATTCTTAAATAAGTCCAGTGTCAGAACGTGGGATCTGGGGGTGATTCGAACCGCCTAAAAATCGGCAAATTACTGATCACAAACCAGAACCCTACAGACTCTATGATAGTACTTTGACTGCATGAGCCAAAGACTGACCAACCTCAGTAGTGCAACCTGGAATTAAAAGCTAGTGTAATGGTGACCATGCAAACCCTGTTGATTGTCATGAAAACCTATTTGGTTCATTAACATTCCTTAGGGAAGAAAATACTTTGTTCTTACTTGGTCTGGCTTACAAGTAAGTACAGATCCACAGCAATGAGTTGATTCCTAACTGCCCTCTGAAATGGCACTAGCAAGCTACCCACTTCAAAGGGCAATTAAGGATGGGCAACAAGTACCTGGCCTTTCAACAAATTCCACAATCCATAAAAGAATGGGAGTAAATGTGTGGGATTATTCAGAGTGGATGCAGAAACAGCAGACTGACATGGCATAGAATATGTGCCACAATCTGTAGTATTGACCAGTTAGTGACACAATTGACACAATGAAGCATGGGATAGATTCCAGCTGTGCCCCAGCAGGTGATTCCCTCCAATAATCAAAGGCACCATGGAGGAACTGAGGAGGTGACAGATGGTGAAGAGAAGGCCATCCCTCATGAAGCTTCATCATCATCATCATCATCTAATTCCTTGGCACCTGCAATATATTGAACAATTGTAGAGTCTTGCCCTGAGACACTGGCCATCCCTATAATGATATCAGAGCAGCAGCCCCGGATGTGTCCCCTACCAGCATCTTCAAGTTGTGGCAAAAAACTGGGAAATCTCTGACACAGACAGGCATCAGTGAGCATTCTGTCTCCACCTTATCCTCAGCCATAAGGGGAGCACCTTGTTGGAGCGGTTGTGTGAACAGGTCAATGTTCATTAGTGATCATTTGGGTGTGTCTGTCATAGATCATAAAATCCCTATAGTGTGAAATCAGGCCCAACAAGTTACAACGAACCTCAGAGCATCCCACCCAGATCCATCCCCCGGTAACCCACCTAATCTACACATCCCTGAACACACTGTGGGCAGCTTAGCATAGCCAATTTACCTTACCTGCACATCTTTGGACTGTGGGAAGAAACCGGAGCACCTGGAGGAAACCCACACAGACATGGGGAGAATGTGCGAAATCCACACAGTCACCCAAGGGTGGAATTGAACCCGGTTGCTGGTGTTGTGAGGCAGCAGTGCTAACCACTGAGCCACCGTGCCACCCAAATACATTACTCTGTTCTTGAGTAAAGCAATGAGCAAGATGTTGCACTATCTTGTTGCTTAAACAATATTCTTTCTCCTGAGATGTTCAGTCTTGCTGACACTCCTTATATGAGCCGTTGAGGCTCGTAAGCAGAGGGTCCATTAACTTCACACAATTAGCCCAGTCACCTCCCTGCCAAAATGATTTTATCAGCAGTAACCAGAGATTATACATAATTCACTGGACTCTGTGCAATTGCCTGTTGTTGAATGAGGGCCTTTTCTAAGCTTTCCTCTTTCATGGAGTGTCTTGTTACTGTCTTATGTCGCTTCCACGTTGTTTATGCCTCATCCATACTGCTGTAGTTCCTTTTCAAAATTGAATTCAAAACTGGTCCATAATAATCTGACAACAAGCCTATGTATGTGGCTTAAATGACTGCTTTGTCATCTCAGGCAGATTCATCGATATGGCTTTTGATGGAGCCTTTTAAACTTGGAGTGTGCCAGTTTCGTGTCAGAAAATTGGTAAACTGATTGTCAGATCATACAATCGTAGATGGGGAAGGATCATGTACCTGCCTGAACCCCAGTTCCCACTACTCACTCAAACATAAATCACACCTTGGCTTGTTGGAATTGATATGAATATAATTATGAATTAGGAAATATCAGAACATTGTTGATAGCACAGTAGCTTTTAGAATAGAACCACTTATTTAATGACACTGATTTATTTTTCTAAATTTGTCCAAAGATGAGGAGGAATAGCATTGTAAAATAAATGAACGTCTTTTATTTATTGATATTACTGTTATTTTCGTGCTTCTTTACCCTGAGATTGCATGTCAAGTATTATGCATAACACTTCAGTCACTTCACAAGAACAACCGGCAAAAAAACAGACGTAACCTCAGGACATTTTATTCGTGGCAGGACTAGATCTACACATAACATTGCATAGATATAAAAAAAAAATCAATTGTGGCAATTTAAAAAGATCAAATTTTAAGAAAACCAAATAGATTAAAATGGTTCTTTGAGCATAAATTACATTTGTACCATCAACAACCTATTACATTAAAATATTTTGAGGGGATTGGTAAGAAGTACATTAATCCATAACCAAAGCAGTGTGCTTCTCAAGAATAATGTTACAATATTTCCTTGACTACTTGGAGCCTGACCTTGTTTCCCAAGCAACATGCAGTATCACACGATCACTATCTTGTCTATCACCAAAACAGACAGGACGAAGGGAGATAAAATTAACTGTGCTATCCTCACCAAATCAGAATTAGCGAAACAATGTCTTTTTCCTCATAAGTTTTATATTCACTTCAGAAACAATCAGGATTATTTTTTTCTGCAGATGAGCAATAGTCAAGTATTTGAGTTAACTTTAGCAATAGTTTCTGATGAAAATATCAGAAGGAATTTAAGTTCTATTATATTGTGCTGACATATTCCCTTGGGAGAGGTGCCCCTCAGTGCCAATGTGGAATTTCTAATCTTTGGGATATGTCCTGCAGAAGTTTTTGCATCTAATTTTTATTTCCTAGAGACAAAATTATGACTTTGCACATTACTTTCTTAATGAATTTTTGAAGAAAGACTGACTACTTACATTGAATAGTGCCTGAAGAATATGACAATTCTTACTGAAGTGCAATATTACAGAGTTAACATGTGATTGTATTATCTAGACATTTTGTTATTGTGATGGAACTGAAGCAGCTTCTAATGGCCAAGGCTGTGCGCTTTTAATAGATGTAAAGTGCAAGTAATTTCTGGTAACTCCTCAATATTGAGTAATAACATGGCATAGGGCAGAACAGTGGCTAGTGGTTATCACTGCTGCCTTACAGCACCAAGGACCCAGATTCAATTCCAAACTTGACTGTGCACTTGCAACGGGTGCTCCAGCTTCCTCTTAGCATCCAACAATGTGCAAGTTATGTGGATTGGCTGTGCTAAATTGTCCATAGTGTCCAGGATGTGTAGGCTACATGGATTAGCCCTCATAAATGTGAGATTACAGGGATCGGGTGGGGTGCTGGGTCTGAGTGGGACGCTTTTCAGAGGGATGGCGCAGACTTAACGGGACGAATGGCCTCTTCTGCATTGGAAGGATTCTCTGATTCTATGACAAGGCACCAGGGTCTGAGGAAGGGTCACTCAACCCAAAACATTAACTCTGATTTCTCTCCACAGATGCTGCCAGATCGGCTGATCTTTTCCAGTAATTTCAATTTTTGTCTCTGATTTACAGCATCTGCATTTGTTTTGTTTTTTTTTAATGCTATATTCCAAGCATGTGAAAGCTCCTATATGGATCCAAGCTCTGCAAATTGTACAATTGTATTTAAATTTGTCTGTATATTAGTTCATCTTCTACTTCTGTTGCTGTTTGTAGCTATTCCTGCCAGGAGATCTGCTGTAATGGAATGCCATACACACCTGTCTTTCACCATTCCTTCACATCTCTTATACTTCACTTCCAATCACTCTGTGATACCTGCTTCTAGCTACACTGACTTCCTCTTTGTCTTGTAGAAGAGATCTCTGTATTTTCTCAGCTCTAATCAAATGACTGAAACACAACATTTTTTCTGGACATCTTCACCATGGACGTCCAGTCCCTATACTTGCATTCCCCATGCAGATGGCCTAAAGGCCGTCCGCTTCTTCCTGTCCTGCAGGCCCGACCAGTCCCCCTCCACTGACACCCTTGTCCGCTTAGCTGAACTCGTCCTCACCCTTAACAACTTCTCCTTCAATTCCTCCCACTTCCTACAGACAAAGTGGGTGGCCATGGGTACCCGCATGGGCCCAAGCTATGCCTGCCTCTTTGTAGGATACGTGGAACAATACCTCTTCCGAAGGTACACTGGCTCTATCCCCCACCTCTTCCTCCGTTATATCGATGACTGTATCGGCACCGCCTCATGCTCCCACGAGGAGCTCGAACAGTTCATCCACTTCACTAACACCTTCCAGCCCAACCTTAAGTTCACCTGGACCATCTCCGATACCTCTCTCTCCTTCCTGGACCTCTCTGTTTCCATCTCTGGCAACCACCTGAAAACCAATATCCATTTCAAGCCTACTGACTCCCACAGCTACCTAGAATACACCTCCACTCACCCACCTTCCTGCAAAAATGCCATCCCCTATTCCCAATTCCTTCGCCTCCGCCGCATCTGCTCCCGAGATGAGGCATTCCACTCCCAGACATCCCAGATGTCCTTGTTTTCCAAGGACCGCAACTTCCCCTCCACAGTGGTCGAAAATGCCCTCGACCGCATCTCTTGTGTTTCCCGCAACTCATTCCTCATACCC
>NC_063337.1:55606577-55642872 GCF_021869965.1 Rhincodon typus | reverse complement strand
CTCCCTAACCTGTCCGTCCTTTCTCCCACCTATCCAGTCCTCCCATCTCAACCCCTACCCCCACCTCCTACCTACCAGCCTCATCCCTACCTCCTTGACCTGTACATCTTCCCTTGACTGACCAACCCCCCACCCTAACTCCCCACCTACACTCACCTTTACTGGCTCCATCCCCGCCTCCTTGACCTGTCCATCTCCTTTCCACCTATCTGCTCCTTTATCCATCTTCTATCTGCATCCCCCTCTCTCCCTATTTATTTCAGAATCCCCTTCCCCTCCCCCATTTCTGAAGAAGGGTCCAGACTCGAAATGTCAGCTTTCCTGCTCCTCTGATGCTGCTTGGCTGCTGTGTTCATCCAGCTCTACACCTTGTTATCTCATTTTTTTCTGGATGTCACTTTTTAAGAGTTCTTTATGCTCTTGTAATAATACAATAATAATATAAGTAAATTTCACACCCTGTTGTCTAAATTTGGAATTTTTAGCATAGGTGTTAACATCCACAGTTCAACGATTTCTGTTTTCTTCATAGATCTTTATCAATTGCCCAGCTTTCTGAGACTTATAGAAAAGTGTACAACGTGTTTTATAAACGGATACAGCATGAAGGAGAGTCCATCACCCAATTGATGGCCCCTTAAAGAGGTTAGCGGAACATTGCAAATTCAAACAGTTCCTCCAAGCTGCCTTGCAGGACCGTTTAGTTTGTGTCCTCCAAAACAAAGCCATCCAATGGAAGGTATTAACAAGGAGAGGCCTGGATTTCAAGGCAGTTTTCGAAACTGCCACCCATATGGAGTTGACCATCAGCAAAACATTTGAGCAACAATGCCCAAGTGCAGCAAAGTGCAGTAACAACTGTAAAATGCTGCCAATTTGGCAAGAGGGGCCACAAGGAGTCAGCATGTTGGACTTGAGAAGGCAAGTGCCGCAGGTGTAAGCGAGTAGGCCATATTGTCTGAACTTGCTGGGTACAATTCAGAGAACAAGGCATAAGGTACATGCTGCCAGCCAGTGGTAGGCTAGGAGTCTGCGGGAGAAGCAGAAGGCTCAGAGTCAGCAGAGCTTTGGATAAACATCCTATTAGTATGGGGTGAGGCTGATCGTTTCTGGGTTCTTCCCAAATTAGAGGGGAAGACAGTAAAAGATGAAATTGGATATGGGTGCAACATTGTTTCTGATACCCAAATCAATTTATAGGGAAAATTTAAAGGCATTGCCATTGAAACCTGCCAAGATTACACTATAGATATACACGGAATTTGTGATGCCACTGAAGGCCTTGTACTGTTGAAAGTACAGTTAGGCGAGCATTGTGTATTCAGATGCTCCTGGTTGTAGAAACTAAAGTTAAACTTGGAGCGGGGTGTATAGGCTGGTGGACTCAAAAATGAGTTTGCAACATTTTGGATAGGTATAAGGATGTCTTGAAGCAATCCCTGGGAGAATTGAAAAGGATAGAAATTAAACTTTAGTTGAAGTGGGAGGCTTGTCCAAGGAGTATGAGGCACATCCAGCACCGTACAGCGGAACTGGAACAGCTGGCAAATCTGGGAGCCTTGGAACCAGTGACTACCAGTGAATGGGCCACTCTAATCATCCCTGTCTTAAAAACAGATGGTGCGATGAGGATTTTTGGTGAGTTTAAGGTCACAGTCAACCCAGCCCTATGTGTGGATACCCACTTCCACTCGTAGAATATTCATTCAATGGAGTGGCTGGGAAAAAAAAATCTCAAAAATGGATGTCACAGGCCTACTTACAGAGGGGGGTCACAATAGTTCCCAGCTGCCATTGACAATAGTGACTCACAGAACTGTTTAAAAAAACTTAGAAGAAACAATAAAAAGGTTGCAGGAGCAAGGCTTACAAGTAAAAAGGGAGAAATGCAAGTTTTTAAAAAGACTCCATAGAGTACTTGGTTCATGTAATTGTTGACAAGGACTACACAAGTCGCCCAAAAAGATGGATGCTATCATGCAGGTCCCTAGATCAGAGAGTGAGTCTCAACTGAGAGTGTTCTTGGGACTTGTAAATTACGGCAAGTTTGTGTCTGATCTGCAACTGTGCTAAAGCCCCTGCATTGGTTACTAGGAAAAGGGCAGCTGTGGAAATCGACCCAGGAATGTGAAGAGGTTTACCGGGAGGTGAAGCAAGCCCTCAAAAGGTCAGAAGTATTGACTTGAACCTGAAGTTTCCACCATAGTTGGCATGTGACACCTTGCCTTTTGGGGTTGGTGCTGTACGGTCACACATCTTGCCAAATGGAGAGGAGAGGCCCATCATGTTCACACAGAGGTCACTAATGAAGATGGAAGGGAAGTATGCCCAAGTGGAAAAGGAAGGATTGAGCATTGTGTTTGGTGTTAAGAAGTTCACCCATTTCCTTCACAGCAGGGACTTTGTGTCACACGCCACAGGCCGCTAACCTGCAATTTTGGGCTGTAAACAGGAATACCGTCAATGATGCCAGCACACCTACAGAGATGGGCACTGGTTCTGTAGGCCTAATCATATGAAATTGGATACTGACAGTCAGAGTATGCTGTGGCAAGTTTACCACTACCGGGAAATAAGGATGTTCCCAACTGGAATCTGAAAATCATGTACTTTTCCCAGGAAGATAAGGTACTGGAATCAGTCAGTCAGATGTGGAATGCTACCTGGAATTACCCGGTCTTGAGCCTAGTTGTGGAATTATTCTTGAGAGGAAGGACATGTCATCAAGACCGCCCAGAATTACGTCTTTACCAGGAGATGGGAGTTTAATTTGGGGAATGAGAGTTGTTATTCGAACCCTGTTAAGAGGAAAGATGCTGGAACAAGTGCACCAAGGGAACCCAGGCATGGTGCGAATGAAAGAAATAGCCAGGAGCTACTTTTGGTGACCAAATGTGAATTCCCAGATTAAGGAAAAGGTAGGATCGTGCAAATCCTGAGCATTAGTAAGGAAGGCGCCACGATTATCGCCCCTTCCCCCATGGGAATGGAATTAATCACTGTGGCAGTGGATCACGTCGATTTCTGGGACAAGTAGAGGGACAGATGTTACTAGTGGTTGTGAATGCCTGCTCCAAGTGACACAAAGTGGCAGTCATGAACTCGGTATGAGGGGAAACGATGATAGACAGACTGGATGAAATATTTGATAGGTTCTGGAACCCCGAACAAGTTGTGAGTGACAAAGGTCCACAGTTTGTGGCGTAAGAGCTCAAGGAATACCTGGAAAATCCAGGAGTCAGACATGTGAGATTGGCTCTGTATCACTCTGCAATAAGTGGCCGGGTGAAGAGATTTGTTCAAACCTTGAAGCAGGCCTTAACAGTCTCACAATGAGAGGGTTCACTAAGACAGTGACTCAACAAGTTCCTCAGCACATACAGGAACCCACCACACTTGACAACCCAGTGCTCGTCCTTAATATTCAATCGCCAGCTGAGAATCATGTTTGACTTACTGCAGCCGGAAGAGACCGGAAAGGTGATAGTGTGAAATCAAGAAGGACAGATGGCTTAGAAGGGGAGGAGCCTTGAGGTCAAGGGTACTCCAAAGAGGAGAGACCATGTTAGTCTGGAATTATACGTCTGAGGACAAATGGATCCTACTGGTGGTGGGGGCTCAAACAGGACCGTTGTCATATATGGTACAGACTAGGAATAAACTGATCTGGAGGAGGCACGCGGTCCAGCTGGTTGTTGCGTACCTCAGAATACCAAGCCAGTCCAGATGGGACCAGTGGTGTGGACTGAGTCATGTGGCTCTGAGCAGGATTGGCCACACCCAGGGACTCAACAACAGTATCATCAGGGCAACAATGGCCAATCAAAGAGGAACTACAGAACAACAGGAGCTTCCAGAGGCCTGGGAGACTACACTAGAAAAGATTCCAGAGACGAGGAGACAGTCTTCAAGGAATTGTCATCCCCCCAAGAGACTGATTATGTCAATGTAGACTAATAAAGGATTGATTACTTTTTATATATTTTTTGTAAATATTCCTGATGATGTACATAAGTTAGCTACAAAGCCTGCATAATAGTTGTTGGATGTATGTTATACATTGTTGAAGGGAGTATTGAAATAAAAGGGAAGGATGCTATGTGTGTAGTTTTGTGTGCTGCCCCTTTAAGCGAGTGGGTCAGGTGACCCAGAGGCAGGAGCTAGAGGAGGCCATCTAAACTGACTGTGGAGCTGAGAAAGGACGCACAATAAAGTATTCCCTGTTCAAGTTTACCCTGCATCTACCTCTTGTTCTATTTATGGATCTAGTAAACCACAAACATCATAGTTTATGTACCTTAAAATGCATCTTGAGAATGATTGAATGAGACAAAGACTTTGCCATTCACAACTGTCCACAACCCCCAGCAGAAAGCCATATACATTTAGAGAGATTGTGTTGGTGGTTGGGATGGGAAAAGTGTGGAAGACGTGAATATGGCCAACGGGGTTGAAGAGGTCGGGGGAGAGATGTAAAATAAAAGGTTAACTATTCACTCTAAGAACAGTGGCTATACCTGTGCAAAAGGTGCTATACCATAGTGATATCAGATCATGGAAATGAGACCTAGGTCTGTAGGATTTCAGAGATATCCTCTCTTACCATGGAAATGGTAATGCTCAATAAAAGATGTTAACGTTCACTCACCTGAGTGGTCTATACCTCCACCCCCACTACCATCCTACCATTGGATGACTGTTAAGCTCTGGCCCTGATGTTTATTGACTGTGTATGAATATGCTTTGCATTGATTCCTCTTATGCAACTGTTAATATAACAGTGTTAACATTTTTTCATAATTGACAGTTTCCCATCAAATGAGTTATGTATGTTTTGATACTAAAATAGCAACATTTGATTCTTTTCATCAATCAATTTGTATTTTTAATTGCTACAGACAATGACATTAGAGAATATTCAAAAAAAAACATGCATCCTATTATCGCAAAAAAGATTTGTGGTTGCTAAGTTACTATTGCTAGGCAAATAGGTTGTTAGCTGACTGTTTAAATGTCGTTTTCTCCAGCAGGCCTTTATAGTTCCAGAAATATCTAGAAATCCAATGATCACAGATTTCAATGACACAAACAAAAATGAGACTGCCACAAAAAAAATGGTTTGGGAATTTGTCTTAAACTGGCCTTTAAATTTTGAAATTTTGAACCTATATTAATTTGTTGTAAATTATGTAGCAATTACAGAATTTTTGATTTAAGTTCACACAAACAGTTCATCATAGGCATATTACTGAGTCCAGGGATAGACTCCAGCATGTCATGGAGTGATAGAATATCTAGGAGACAGACACCCCTAGGCATCTAACAGATAGCAAGAACTGCAAATGATGGAGTCAGATTCAACACACTGTGTGGGGCTGGAAAAACAGAGCAGGCCGGGCAGCATCAGAGGAGCAGGAAAGTTGACATTTTGGGTCAGGATCCTTCTTCAGAAATGGGGAGGGGGAAGGGAGCTGGGAAATAAATAGAAAGAGGAGGGGTGGGGCTGGGGCAAGTAGGTGGGATGGTGATAGGTGAATGCAGGTAGGGAGTGGTGGGGATTGGTCAGTGGGGCGGATAGTTTTAATATTTCCCTGCCCCTGGCCTAATGACATGTCCAAGCCTCCCCCTCATCCTGACACAACCTCTCCATCAAACCCTGACAGCCTTTTGTAGGGACCGCTCTGTTCGCGACTCCCTTGTCTGCTCCACACTCACCACTAACCCCACCCCACTCCCAGCACCTTTCCCTGCAACTGCAGAAGTGCTACACCTCCCCCCTCACCTCCATTCAAGATACAAAACAAATCTTCCATATTAGGCAGGGGCTCACCTGCACATTCGTCAACTTGGTCGACTGTATCTGCTGCTCCCGATGTGGCCTCCTCTGCATCAGTGAGACCAAGCGTGATCTCAGAGACCGTTTCGTACTGCATCTGTGCTCTGTACATGACAAACGACAACACCTTCCGGTCATGTTAACTCCCCCTCTGGCTCCCTGGGTGACATGTCCATCCTGGTCCTCTTCCAGTGTCCAATGACACCACCCACAAGCTAGAAGAGCAACACCTCATATTCCGCCTCGGGAGCCTATAGCCCAATGGCCTAAACATGGAATTCACCAGTTTTAAAATCTCCCCACCCTGTGACCTCATCCATGTCCAACCTCCCTCTCATTCCCACCTCCTTGACCTGACAAAACTTGTCCATCTTCTCTCCCATTATCCGCCCCACCCATCCCACTGACCAATCTCACCACTCCCTACCTGCAGTCACCTAACACCATCCCACCTACCTTTCCCAGCCCCACCCCTCCTCTTTACATATTTCCCAGCTCCGTTCCCCCTCCCCATTTCTAAAGAAGGGTCCCAACCTGAAACGTCAACTTTCCTGCTCCTCTGATGCTGCCTGGCCTGCTGTGTTCCTCCAGCTCCACAGTGTGTTCACCCGAGGCATCTACTGTGTGTCTCTGAGGAGATGGTTGGGTAAATTCATTGACAGAACCCTAACTGCTGTCATGTTTTTAACCTAACCCAGCTGGTGGAGATTAAGTGAGTTCTGGTCGACTGCCATTTTATACGCAATATACTGCACAGGTTTCAAGATGAGCTGTACTTAACAGGCTATATCCTGTGCCATTCAGCTGTTACAGGGTGCCAATGAGTAATAGAATATAAATTCCTAGTTTCCTGAAGTAAGCAATGATTTCCGAATGAATAAGAATGATACAATCAATACATCAAAGAGTTAACTTTTATGTAAGGTATCAGTGATAGCAGAATTAAATAGATTATTTAAAGTTTTATTGTTTTAAAATAGCAATTTCACTGTCATCACTATAGACACCACGCAACTTATGTTCCAGGATAGATAGTGCCTTACTGAAAGAAAGACCTCTGCATCAAATTTTCAGCAATTTGAATGCAATTGTTGATGATAAAGACAACTTGATCTTTCTGTTGCTGCAGTGCCACCTGGCAGTTATAAGGAAATAGCAGCCAGTTCTTGGTTTTTATATTTAAAGCTATTTGAAGAATAAACAAATAATTACATCTGAGAACTTGGAGCAATATGAAAAATATACCATGGTGTGATAATTAAAAACAAGCATATGGCAAATGCAACTTTTTAGAAAGAAAGGTAGGAAGAAATTGAATTAAGATTAAAATGTTCCAAATATGTCTTTGATTCCTGAACATTCTACTGTGTTATTATCCAAGCTGATGTTATTACTGGAAAGTCAGAACACAGATTAAATCAGGATTGATAGATCATTTTTTGTTTTCCATTAACTTACAAGGTGGTCTTTCACTGAAACATGAACACACAATACCTTAAGTTGGTTTCAAGAATAAAACTGAAGTTTTATTACACAAAAGAAAAGAAGATAAATAGAATAAACCAAACTATTTATATAAAATAAAATTTGGAACCTTTCAAAACATACATTAAAAATATAATCCTATCTATCCCAGCATTCACTTTACACGAATCAAACATCCAGAGAGACTTTGATTCTTTATCACATCTACAGGTTTAACATAACTGTTTCTTTCAACTCCTGGTCTTGAGAGTTTGATAGCCTTTTATTTGATTAGTCTCAAAATTGAGCTTAAGTTTTCTTAGCTTCAAATAACCCATCTGGGGTTCTACCTGAACACCTCTGGTCTGAAGCTTCAACTAAAACCTTTACATTGATGTAAACTATTTACTAACTTTCTGAACTGACTCTTTTCAGCAGAAACTTTCACATATCTAACTTCCATCGGGAACTCTACAAACTAAGAAACTGAAGCTTTCCAAGCTATGGGTTTTTCACCCAAACTAAAAGAATTCCTGATGCTTCTAAACAAAAAGCAAACTAATGTTCCCCAATATTTATGCTGTCTGCTTATTAAACTATCACAATTCAAACAAATCCTCATCATCAACCTTACATTGTCTTAAAACAACCATGGCTCCATAAATGCTGGCTAGGTAATCATTAATGTAGCAGTTAATGCCAATAACTTAAAATGAGGCAAATGCTGGACAAAAGTGGCCCATTGTTTGCAGATCTGCCAAAGATACCATGGAACCAGGGGAACATTGCAGCATCTTATTTCATGTAAATATGATGATGGACTCCAACAAATGCAGTGGGAAGTGAAATGGTTTACATGGGTCTGGAATGGGAAGGGTGTTGAAGAGCAGAAGCATTCTCTTCTGAATTCAATGTGTTGTGTTACTCAGTTGACACAGCTTCTTCACCAAGTTGATGTACATATTGCAACCACAGCAGTGACGAAGCACAAGATAGTGTTTCTGAAAATTCTATGTGTGGACTGGTCTGTGCGGACCCTTCTTTATTGTCAGGAGAGAGTGTGCTGCATAAACCTAGCATGCTGTGAAATGCAGAATTGGTGCAGGCAACAAGCAGATTTGATAGATGCTAAGGAGCCAGGGGTACAGAAGTAGTCATTTGAAGAGGATGAAAACATTGAGCTGAAGGAATCTCATCTTGTGAATGGCAGCGCTCAGCTGCATCAGGCACCACACAGCAAACAGGATATGATTGACATCTGATTCCAGTAGGTGCTAGCTAGATGCAGAAGAACATTGTGGAGTGTCGAGATCAAGATATTGTCTGGTTTGTGTTGTGGGTGTGAACTGCAGCATGACTTCATTTCCTTTGTGTTCCCGTTCGTTGATTGTCAATAACAGCTCATGTTTGGTCTTGTCTCAATGCTTGTCTGTATGTCATGTTGCCCTACTGGACAGTAACAAGATAGGGTGACAACTGGGCATTAGGGAAAGAGTAGTGGGGACTAAGGACAGTTAATGTGTGTGGCCTGTTGGGTAGAGGAAAGAAATGTCAGCCATGCCAATTGTGTACAGTGGACAGTGTCACTTCATAGCTGTTGTACCATTATGCTGCCAGTGAGGGGCATCACCAGATTGCTAACACCAGATTGCAAAGTAGCTTCTTAAAGATGGTGTGGTCACGAGGGATGCTAATCTTCCTGTGGATATCTGGTGAGTGAAAAGTTGTTCTGGAAATATGGTAAAATGGGGCTAAAAATGAGAGACACCATTGGGGTGGACTACATAATTAATGAGATGTGTTAAGTAAGTACAATAAGAAATCTTGCAGCACAAATCCTACCCAAAACTTAGCGCCATTTGCACTTAGCCAAAAAGAACAAGATTCAGGCAAAAGTCACCTTCTCAATTATTGAAATATTTTTCTGATGTGGTCAGTGTTTTTGAAAAATAACTAATAGATTATTCAATCCTCAGCTCATCATCTTGCAGTAAAACACCCCCCCATACCGATGTCACTGGTATGATAGCCAGTTTAAATGGTTTCTCAGAATTTGATGCAGTTAAAAGCAGTGCAGTTTTCAGCACAGCTTTCAAGTTGTCAAAAGCACTCTGACAATTCCATCCAATCAAATTTTGTGCCTTTCTTCAACAAATTCATTCAAGGTGCAATAATAGTGCTGAATTTTGGGCCAAACTTGAGATAAAATCTACTCAAGCCAACATAATGCAAAATGTCATGCTTTTTCCTAGGCACTGGCAAATGTAAAATGGCCCAAGCTTACACTTCTCTATATGCTACTTGGCCTTGTCCCACAGTGTGCACCAAATATGTCCCTTTTGCTTTGGCAATTTCACTCAGCCAGATTTATAACCAAATTGACTTTATGTAGCCAATCAAACTGCTCAGTCAAGTGTTGAAAGCCTTCTTCCCAGGTTTGTCTAAAAGCAACCAAATCATCAATGTAAATAGGACAGTGACTTAATTGGAAAATCATTGGCTAGTACATTTTTTTATTTCAAAAGTCATGACTTTGTATTGATAAAGTCCATCCAGTGTTAAAAAAGCTGATATTTCCTTAGCTCTATAAGTCAATTGAACTTGCCAATATCATTTTAGCAAGTCACATTTTATTACATATTTTATGTGTCTAATTTGTTCAATATAATTCTTCAATCATGGAATAGGCTATGAGCCCACTTTTGTTGATACACTGATGTTATGTTAATCAATACAGAATTTTTGTGACATATCTACTTTCTGCACCATTACACCAGGTGAGCTCCAGCTACTATGAACCTGTTCAATAATGACATTGTTCACCATGAAATTAATTTTTTTCCCTTACTTGATCTAATTTCTCAGGATTGAGTCTGTAAGGATATTGTTTTATATGTGACACACTTCCTACGTTATCATCATAAACAGTCAAAACCAATTTTCCAGCTGTATTCACACAAATTGTTTTATGATTTTGTAATAACCATGATAAGTTACTTTGATAGCTTTCTAGATGATAAATCATGATGCTATCTAACTTTTTAAGTACCTCTATACTATCCAAAATGATTGCTGGAAGATCAACTTCAGAATTTTCAATTTCTGAGTCACCTTTAAATTGTTCCAGTACTTCTATTTCCCTACTTCTTCCCTGATTATTGTCCCTCTTTGAATATCACTTTAACATGTTAACATGGTAGCATGGTAGACTGATATTTTTTTAACTTCTCTGCAGTACTTACTACATACATAATTCATAATAGTGAGATTAGTTTTGATTTGATAAAGCCAGTGTACCTTACTTTTAATGTCCCCCTGAAGACACTTAATACCTTGTTTCCAGCAACAAAATTTCAAACTTTGGCTTTTTCATCTGTTACAAATTTCGTTGTTTTTTCAGTACCCTTCAAATCCTATTTAGCCAACCCATACGTTTTGGTCAGTTTCTCTTTGAAATTCAAACATAGGCTGGAAATATAATCTCTGAACTTTGGTGTATCAATGTTTCTCACTCTGTGTCAGAAACCAGTCAGACGAAAGAAAATGGGACAACAAAATGACTCTCATTCTGAATGCTGAAATTCTATCATGGTCAAAAGGAATCAGGATTACAAGATTTCAAACCTAACAGCAAAACTAAGGATTGTGAAACTGACTGTTCAAAATTACCTCCAATGCAACAACCGCAATGTTCAACTATCTGCTTTTCATAAATAAGTCATAGTCTGATTTGTATTTCTGTTTTTCCTTTAATGTCTAGTTTTATCTTTTTTGACTCACCTTGTATTTCCAACCTATGTGTATGTGCGTTGCATTACTAATTCTTCTGTGTTTATTAATTAATAAACTCACTCTTAGTTAACTCAAGAATTCCTAGTTAAATTGGCTCATTTAAAAGCATAAATGTATTTGGGTCTTGGACAAAAGTATTCACAAGGGAAAGGATCCTTATTTAATCTTATTGGATCCAACTGAGGGATGAGTGAATAAACAAGAGGAGCCAGCTCATCCCTCCTCAACCAGGAGCTTAACAATTTATGGTATCCGATCTGGAATCGTAACAAATTGAGAAACGGTTCATATGTTCTTGGCATAATATGTGGATTAGTGGCAACGAATCTACCTGAGGTTTCCAAAATGGTTCCAGTGGACATGACATGGATTCCTTTCCGTTATGGTTGATGGTTTCCTCAACCCTCCACCGCTTGCTCTCCCTCCGTAAACCTTAACAGCATTCTCATTGTTCTCATCTTCCGCACCACCAGATTCTACATTTAATTAATCATTCTCCAGCAATTACAGTGCAGTGTCACTCTCAACTCTATAATCCCCTCATCATCTCTTTCAGCATGCTAAATAGAACCATTCCTTTCACTTGATTCATTCTTCCATCACACTCATTCCTTTGTCCTGACACTTCCACAAATAAACACATAATCTGACATTTCAGCTTTCCCGTTTCTACCATCTGGATGAAACAGCGAATTTACTTGGATATCTACCAAATAAGTACACCAGAAGGTTTGCTCACCATGTGGTTTCCTTAATGTTAGGGAGACCCAATAAAGACAGGTAGATTGTTTTTCTGAACATTTGCATTTAGTTTACAAGTGTAACCTAGAATTTCCTTGCTACTTTAATCCTCCAAGCTATTCATACACTGGTCTCTGCCTCTTACATTGTTCCAATGAATTTCAAAGCAAACCCTAACATTGAGATTGATTTTGCTTGGTACAACTAGATAAAAAAAGTTGATAAGTAATGATCAAAACTGTTTACAACTCCCCTGATTCTAATGTTCATTGAAATCAGAAGAAATTGAAATGATAGAAGCAAGATAGACTATACTTGCTATCACTCATTTTCACTTTAGCAAGCAAAGACAGAACACACACAATTAAGTTTAATCACTTTAAACGTAACCCATGGCTTCATTTTAAGTGCTGATAAGACAAGAAAGTTTTTCCATGATTATAGCAGGTCGGTACTTGAGATGGGAATCCCTTATTGGTGCATAGCTAAAGAGGCACAGCCCAACAGTTTACTCACTTTACTCCTTCACATTTTTGGGTCATGGGAGCTTTCTCCTCTTTGCCAGACCTTCAAAGTTTCCCTCCTTCAATCTGACTGTAACTATCTTACTGTAACTATTTATTCAATCTCTGGACTTACTGTTTGTTTCTATACTTGTCACATTATCACAATCTTCTGTCTTAGATGTCTAAGAATTCCTACAGTACATACCTGGCTACATGGATGTACACAACCAACATTACTATCATTATTTTTAATTATGTGATTACTCCTGCCCTCCATCTCAGTTTATTCTCTCACTGCCCTGTATCTCCTTAAGATTGATTTGTATCTAACATCTTCCAATTATGATAAAAGGTCATGGACCTGAAACATTAACACTGTTTTTCTCTCTCTCCACAGATATTGTCTGCCCAGCTGAGTGCTTCCAGCGTTTTCTGTTTATATTATAAACACATTTTGTCCTAGCAAAATAAAGTTGGTCCATTTCATTGATAAACAATTATTGAATATTTCTGCCATTTCATTATAACCATCAATGATTCTGTATTGATCAATAGTGGCCCTATATTATTGTTTTATTCAATGTGCCTTGATAACCTAATTTCATCGTTCTTCCTTGCCTTCCTAATTGTTTCTTTTATTGACATTTTTTACATTGCTGTTTCTCCTAGTCTTTGTATTTTTATTTGTTATTCCCTCCCCCGCTACCCATGTACTTAAAATTTATACTATTACTAACACATGATTTTTCCCTTGCATCTTTATTCATCTATGGAGACCCTCATTTATAGTTCTTGTTTTTTCTTGTCTTTTAAAGGAATGTATTTTTCTTGAGCTCTGTTGAACTCCATTTTAAATGTTTCTGATCACTGTTGAGCATCAGTGTCTGCCAGTTTTGTTCATTTTATTTTCTCAAGTTCTAACCTCAACCCCACAAAATTGGTTTTTCCTCAGTTTGTCACATATATACTTCTTTATTAGCATCTAAAAATGCATGGTTATAGTCACTATTGCCTGGATGTGTTTGCAAATTGTTTGCAAATATAGTTAAATTAATGCAGAAATTTAAATGTTAAACCTGATACTACATTAAGTTTTATTATAAACACAATAAAAAAGATTATGCAGAATCTGAATCTTTGCTAAGAGCAAACTCAAACTATGAGATAAAGGCAGAGACAAGACAAAAAATGAATTTACATTGGGATTGTAAGTATAATTTTCAAGTAATATATCCTCCTCATGTTTAAGTGGATTTGAAAATTGTGTTAGATGTCTAAGAATTCCTACAGTACATATCTGGCTACATGGATGTACACAACCAACATTATTTCTAGTTGAAATTATTAATGCATTGGTTATATCTAGATGAATTGAGTAGTTTAATTATCCTACACTGTATAATATTGTCACAATTACTATAATGTAAACTAAGATTTATTTTTATAATAAAATACAATTAAGCAATTGTTAATAAGTTAAAGACTCACATTTAATGCCTCAAAGACCCGCAGACAAATAAAAATATTCTACAATGCTTAAGTCAACATTGTATGTATTGATAGTGGTTAATTCAAGTGAGTTGTTTCTGCTATGACACACCTTTGTAGATACTTTTAATCCTGAGATAATTTTATTAATCTGAAAACTCCTGAAATGGAAGAAATTCCAGTCAATCCCTATAATGATTTAAAATCTCTATTTAGGATTTAGCTTAATAAATTGGTTTAACTGGATAAATTTACCTCTCATGGGTGGGGATTGGGGGTGGGAGAAAATGTAGTAGAACCATTAACACTTTTACCTCTCATATTTCCTCTGGTTTATTTCCCATTACTCGATCCAACAGCAAATTTTCTATTCATAGGCTTCTCCTATATTAAATATTCCCATATATATGTATTAAAAAGGAGCCTGGTATATAACATAGATACCCCATTCCATTTCCCTCTCTCTTCTCAACAATTGATTTCAGTATAATTAAAATTCCCTACGATTATATTTCTATCTTTGTAACTCATTTCAATAATTTGTTTACAGAGCTCTTTCTCTATTTTCTTCTTCCATCGGGTGGTCTCTAGATAATCCGCATTGGTGAATTAGATCACTTCTTATATCTAAATATATTCTATTTTGATCTTTCTAATGGCTGCATTTTTTTGATGACTTTTATATTATCTGTAGTAAGTATAACAACTCCACATTCCTTTTCTCCTCTCTGTCTTTTCTAAATATATAGCTACTCCGCATTGTTTAATTCCCAGTTTGTTTTCTGTAACTAATAATTCCTAAAACATCCAGTACCTTACTATGTATTATTCTCTCCAGTGCCCCTGCTTTTTTTACAGAAAATGTGTGCTATGCTGTACAAACAGTTTGTCTCATTTTTAATAGCAGATGTTCTCACTTTATTTATAGCAATCTTTTTATGCTCTTGCTCTGTAACTATTTATTCCCTGGTCATTTATGACCTCTCTTTTTTTACACTGTCCTACACTCTCCATACCTATTTCATTTATATTTTAGCTTGTCTTATTTCTTCTAGATCCTTACCCCTACCTTACTGTGCCAAAGCCAAAGACAGCTTCCTGCCTTTCCAATAGATCACTGGACCCACTCATGTTCTGGTGGAACTTAGTCCATTATTCCAGTCCTTCCTGTCCTATGTATAGGATTCTCTCTTTTCCACACTTCCCTTTTCCAAAGATTGTCATCTCACACAAATTGGCAGTCAGCCCCTTCTTTCTTTATAGAATCATAGAATCTCTATATTGTGGAAGCAGGCCATTTGGCCTATTGAGTCCACATCGACCCTCTGAAGAATATCCCACTTAGACCCATCCTCTATCTTCCTCCTTGTAATCTTGCATTTTCCATGGCTAATCCACCTAGTCATCTTAGGAAAGGAGAGAGCTCCACATTTCTGATAGGAGATTATGATCCAAGCTCCTTCTGAAATACAGAGTTGTACTTCTCCTCTGACAATTTTTTCATAGCACAGAACCGTTGGGGAAGGCAACCCACCCTTTTCAAGGAGCCAACTGCCAAATTCTGAAATCTTAAGGTCCAGAATCACAGGCAGACACATTGACAGCTGTTGTCAAATAGTTCCAGGACATCTCTACAAGAGTTCCTCAGGCTAGCATCCTTGGCCTAACCATCTTCAGCTGCTTCATCAATGACCTTCTCTCCATCATAAGGTCAGAAGTAAGAATGTTCACTGATGATTGCACTATATTCAGCAACATTTGTGGCTTCTCTGGCACTGAAGCAGTCCATGTTCAAATGCAACAAGATCCAAAAGATATCCAGGTTTAAGCTGAAAAGTGACAACTAACACTTGTGCCAAACAAACGCCAATAACCATCTTCAATAAGAAAGAATCTAACCATCATCCCTTGACGTTCAATGATGTTACCATCACCAATGATGTCACCCAGTATCAATACGTGGGAGTTGGCAGTTACCATTGACCTGTTTAGTTTCTAGTCTAGAGATATAAATACAATGTCTATAAGAGCAGGTCAGAGGCTAGGAATAGCATAGTGAGTAATTCATCTCCTGAGTAACCAGAGCTTGTCCATCATCTACAAAGCACAAGCCAGGAGTGTGATGGAATGCTCCACACTTGCCCAGGTGAGTGCAACTCCAACAGCAATCAAAATGTTTGAGACCTTCCAAGAGAAAGCAGCCCACCTGATTAGCACTATATCTTCAAATACCTACTCCTTCATTCACTGGTGTTCAGTAGCAGCAGTGTGTACCATCTACAAAATGCACTGCAGAAATTCTCCAGGGCGCCTTAGACATCATAAGGGGGTTTGGGTCTTGGGGTAGGAGTTGGGAGGCAGAAGCAGATGGAGCCTGGAGAAAGGCAATGCTGATGTGGCAGGGGAAGGGGGCAGAGGGTCTGAAGTCAGGGATGAGCTTCTGGGTCCAGAATAGGGTAAAGGGTTTCAGGTCTGCCAACAGTGGAAGGGGATTAGATCCAGAGTTGGGAAAACGGGTTTGAATCTGGAGTGGGGCAATATGTGGTCAGGTCCAGAGCAAAGGAAGGGGGTTCAGTCACAATGGTGGGGGAAAGGGTGAATGAGGTAAGGAAGGGTCAGTTGAACAGTTACTAAGAAATTTATGTATTTAATAGTCTAACTTTTCCTGAGTATCTACTTAACTCATTTCATTGGAATCCTCCAAATTCTCCCACTTAAGTGGATACTTTTGGGGGGTTCCAGGTGCACAGGAATTTCTGCACTGGGGCACATTTGTCTTCTATGGAGATAGCACTTACATTATCCTTTCCTTGGTTACAGGTCAATCATGCCCAGTGACTCACTGTTCAGTATATATAATGTCAGTTTCAGAGCTGGTGGCTAGTTACATGAGTTCGTGTGATATTGTTTTATTTTCATTCATTTCCTGCTTAACTTGGTCTTCATATGCTCATGTAAATGATGAAGAGCAGATAGCAGTTCTTGGGTATCTGAAGGGGTAAAGGCACAAGGATAAGGAGTGGAGGGAGATTAAGGTGAGTTGACACAATGCGTAGCTTGTAATTCGAAAGGAACTGTGAAATGAGGGGAAAGTAGAATTTCAGATGTTCCCTATCATCTTCAATGATATGATCCTCATCTCTATCCCTGGCCTCAAGTGTAGTTACTCCAATAATCAAAAGCACCACATCCATGAGAGTGAGGACCTGTAGCTGCCTCTGGCCCCCACTAGTTCGGTGCTGCTATCTTCAATTATAGATGTCCTACAATATAGAGGGAAGCCTGAATCACAATAATAGGTTTGGGTTAAGCATGCATTGTGAACCCCTCATCCTATCCTGTCAATTCCAATTCTTCCCTCTACATTTTTACAGATACTGAAGATCTCATTTCCATTTGTTGGCTGAAATGATTTGTGTTTCAAATTTTAAAATGGCAATGCCAAAACAGCTCAACCTTTCAAAAATAATTTTGTGCAGTCTTGAAGACAATTATTACCATTTACCATAATATTTATGCCAGCAGGAAAACCCTCTTCTTTAAACTGTTGCAATGTTAATGTTCTTGATTATGTCTGAAGTCTATTTTCAAGTTGAAAACATCTGTGATGGTAATATTATTACTGTTGAAAAAGATGGAAAGTCGATGAAATCTTCCAAAAATGCTTGGCATTTTTAAAAATAAATCAATTAGTTATCCCATCAAGCCTGGACTAAATGCCCAAAACTGATAAATATCAAGGTTTCCTAACTTGTAATATGTCTGTCATTGATGGATGATATTTGATTAACCTCAGCCAGGCAGGTACAAGATGCCAACCTAGTGGGAGTTTCATTTCAAACATGGTAGGAAAAAGGAGAAATATATTTATTAGCATTGTCATTTCATCTCAGAATGGTGATAATTCAGAGAAAGGAACTCCAAAATATTCCTCCAATTGTTGACAAATATTGTTCTGATGAGGGGAGGTTCCAGGGATAATTTTAACGTATCATCAAACTACAGAAGTGTGGTTTTATTATAAGTTTAATTTTAAAAGTTGCCTGAATATCTCCACGGTGACAGCAGTCTCATTGAAGAAGAAATTTACAGTTACACTTCATAAAATTTCACTCTGAAAGGGGTGGATGCAATCTTAGAACAGTTACTTAGAAGAAATGATAGACCACTATGTTTCAGGCAACATACTCTGTTATCAAGTGGAGGACTGACTGAGCCAGGTGAAAGAGCTGCTTAGTTAGTGGAGGATAGGAAGATGGGTGGGACCTGGCTACTGATTGATCAGGCGATTGTGTCAGTAATAGAGATAGTAGGAACTGCAGATGCTGGAGAATCCGAGACAACAAGGTGCAGAGCTGAATGAACACAGCAGGCCAAGCAGCATCATAGGTCAGTTCAAGGTAACATTCTTGCTGCCCACCAAAGACAAAAAAAACTTAAAATAAATCAGAAATTTACTGTGATTGTGAATATGAACTTGTCTTCATGGGGAGACAGGGCATGGTGTTTACTAGGCTCAAGGAGCATCAAACCTCCTTCAAACAAAATGGGACAAGTCAGCAATTGACAAACATACTAATCAATTCAACAATGCAATTTAAATAGGTGCAAAAGCTTAAGGAGCCAATCAACAATTCCAAAATTGAAAGCAATGACTTGCAGTCTTGGAATGAAATGAACTAAATTTGAGGGTGCTCTGACAAGACACAGATCCTCCAAGTAGACCTAAATAAAAACAGTAAGCACTACAGAAACTCAGCAGGTCAGGCAGCATCTGCAGAGAGATAAACATTTCTAAGTTAACATTTCAAATCTGACATGACTCTTCTTCAGAACTGGTTGATTGAACGAATGAGTAACTGAGTCAGTAGGTTAATGAGTGAGTGATAGTTAGCTCCGGGGAGTAGTTGGGTCAGCTCAGGGAGGAGAGGATAGTTTGGTTGGGTTAGATCAGGTCGTGGAAGTGGCAGTTGGATTGGGCTGTGCTGGCGGGGAGTTAGTTGGGCTAGGTTAGATCGCATCAGATCAGGAAGTGGAAGGCAGGTGGGGAGGATAGTTAGCTTGGGAGATGATGTGGTCAGGTCAGGTTGGATAATTGAGTTGGAGGTACAGTGATAATTGGAGGAGCTAATGTCAGTTAGGGGGTGCTCAATTCACCTATCCAGTCCAAGTCTTCAAACCTGAGCTCATATGTTCCATAGTGTCTTGGCAGTACACATCGGTCCATTTGAAGTTTAAACATCCTTGGCTATTTCAATACATGTCTGTGAATTTTGACATCTGCAAGGTCTCAAAATCCCTCACAGATTTAAGCCTAGGTTTCGCCATTCTCCATCATAAAAGAATCAGGCCATTATATTAAATTGTCTCATTGGACACTCTTAACAACAAGAGTGTTTAGGGAATCCTGCCAGGTAAAAAATTCAGAGAACTGTAATGCTGATTGCGAGCATTAATAAGAAAGTTGACAAACTGGAAAATTGCACCAAATAATGAGAAAATTGAGGAATAAACACCAAATTACATCTCTATACCATCAAATGCCAAATGCTTTACAACCAACTCAGAAATGTTGAAGTGTAGTTGCTGTTGTAATGCAGGAGAGATGGCATCCAATTTATACACAGCAGAAATATCAAAACAGCAATGAGATAATCTCTTTACTTAGCAAAGAACGCTGAAGGATAAATAATGGCTTTAAAAACCTCCTCTACACCTCTTGAGACATTTTGCATCGGCCCCAGAGGGTAAAAGGGACTGCAGCTAAACAAAAAACTGTCAGTTTTGACAGAGCAGTAGTCAGTGCTGCACTGGAACATCAGTGTAGATTTACTTTATATATTTCCAGACCGAATCTCAAAATCAGGAGCAGGCCATATAGAGTAGATAGGGAGAAACTTGTAATAGGACAAGAAACTGAGGATACAGATATACAGAGATTTGCAAAAGAAGCAAATCTAGGGTGAGAAAAAAATCTTTTCACACAACAAGTAGTTGGGTGAGGAATGCACTGCCTGGAAATGTGATGGAGGCAGGTTCATGTGAGGCATTCAAGGCATTGAATAATTATTTGACTAATAATTTACAAGGCTAGGTGGAAAAAAACAGCAGATTGGCAGAAGGTAATGATACTAATTTGAACAGTCAGCACAGACATGATTGTTCGAATTATGTTCTTCTATACCATAACACTTCTGTGATTCTGCGAAAGCCACACTTTCTGACTCAGAAATGATAATTCTAACAACTGATGACTGCTCAACTGGTTCTGAGAGATCATCCCTGAACTTCTGCCTAAGTCAAAGTATGACATCCAGAGAATCCCAGCGGAAACCAGTGATGAATGACACTATCTTGACACATCTGCACATTGTCCAGTGACTGATGTTCAAATCTTCATGAGTCAAAATGAATTCATTTTGTTAAATGGAGTTTAGGGAGGTGATGATCCTGGTAATGTACTACCTGTAACTGCCGCCTTCATTATAACTGCTGTATTGCTTCCCAATTGAAGGCTGACTTCCCCAATGTCACTGATTTCTCAAGCAGAATAGCAGTCTATTCCTGTGCTGTGAAAAGAATGAAGGGGCACAGTAATATTGTGACTCTCATGATCTCAGGACATCCCAAAGTACTGCACAGTGCAGGTCACATTTTTGAGACAAGCACCAGCCACCAACATAGCACGCATGTTTTGTTGATATTCCTCTTCAATGCAGATCACTGCAAATCAGCAGTGGGTCAATGTGGCTGTTTTCACAACCTACACTTGCTACCAACGAGGCTCTGCACTGAATTGCAAACAAAAGGTAAAATTGAAAAATGTAAAGTTCCTACCATCTTCATATTCAGTTTCATAACTTCAAGGTTGACAGTTCAAATAAATGATTCCCACTGAAATTGTCTACACTCCAATTTTTATTCTGTTAAAGTCAAAACATTTAATGGCTGCAGCATTCTTCTGATCAAGCATCATAAATATTTTTTGGAGTTTTACGACACAAGTGGCGAGGAAATAATGAATACGCACAAAAAAGTGAGAATTTCTGCAAAGTATTACAAAGTCTCATTTTAACTAGTTGTGACTGGAGAAAATCTTAATGCCATTCCTCTGGGGTATCTGCCACTTTACTGATGATGTTACTGCAGATGGTTGATAATTCACCCACATGAAAAACAAGCATTTGTTTAACTCACCATTCTACAACATATCAGAAATTGCAGGCTGAATTCTTTTTGGCAAACTAAGCTTGAACTTGCTAGGGGTGTGGTTAAACTAGAGGAAAAAATAAGGGAAACTACAAGCCTACTGTCACTTCATCACCTATTCTGTATTTTCAGTTCCCCACTGCTGCCATGGTCACCACTGACCATCCATTTCTAGCTTACTGCATGCAGATAATGATTGAGGGTATGCTCTGGAATCCAGGTGGATTTCCTTCTTTACTATTCAGGTCATAGTTATTTCTGAGAACTTTCATGGGAAATATGATGGTACCCATATCAGGAAGTAATAATAATCTTGGCATATCCATATGGAGCAAGGAGGCCTTATATTTTTCCATATTAATTTCTCGGTGATCTTCAGTCTCTGCTGAGGACTATAAATCAACCAAAATGTTGCTCTCTAGACTGTTTTGACCTCTAAGAATCTGGTCACCTCCTCTAAGATCTCACTATCAATCCTACTGCCATAAAAGTGCTCCCGGACAATGATAGATTTCTTCATTGTGACCGGGATCTTTCTGGCAGTTTGTCAAACCTATCGCATGACTTCTACTTAGTTTGCAATTATTGTAACAGTGGAAGGACAAGTAGAAGTCCAGCTGCACAACAGCAATGTGGCTGGGAGAATATCAATCTATTTGTGCCAGATTTGGTCTGGGTGTCACAGCTTATCCGAAAACAAGGCTGAAATCATAGGTGCTTCTTGTTAAACCAGAGTGAAAAGTTATAGGGATTGGCAAGAACGTGGAGTAATCAGATCAGCCATAATTTTATTGGAAGGTAGATCGGGCTATTCCATTCTAAATTCATACGTTCATAAAGTAGTTTATTAAGAATGAACAGTTTAGATATGATGCATAAACTGAATAGGTAGAAAAGATACATATGTAACAGGTGAGAGCAGTGTACCAGTTCCAGATTGAATGAATGGATGGTGGAAGTGGGGGTTGATGGGGAAGGGGTATCTGATCTCGGTGGTGGCAGTCTCCTCAGAATGAGTACAGGTATCTCAGAAACATACACCTTTCCTCAGCTGCTGCACTTGCTGGTCCCTAAGATCCACTCTCAACACCATGTGACATCATATGTACACCCTTGACTGTTCTTTTCATCAGCATCACACTATCTCAAAGTTTCTTGGTCCCTAGTTCCATTTTATTGTCATCTCATTTGAGTTATTAACCATAAATTGTTACTCTTCATTTCAGATGTTAAGGAACACAAGCTCCGATAACACATGAGTACCGGCACTCCTCCAGATCCTTCCTCAAATCCCCTTTTCTCTGATGCCATCCTTTCTTCTAACTCCATGTTTCTTTACGTATTCACAATGTCCTCTGACTTTCTGCCCCGTATGCTGAATAATCTGTGCAAAACAAAGGATTCAGTTTTATCCCCTTACACCACTACCTCATAAATTTTGGGTGTGGCATGACAATGAATTCTTCTTAGGTTGCCTTCACCTCCCTGCCCACTTTTTTCCCAATTCAGCAAAACTTGCACCCATCTCCAATACTCCACCTCTACCTGGACCCCTTTCTCTGGTCTCTTATCTGCTTTGATATTTTACTTGAGAACTGCCAACATGACATCAACCACCTTAATTTCTCTGCTTCCCTCACCCTCTCTAATTCATCTCCCTCAGAACTTATAACACACTGTTCTCTCAAGTTTAAACTTGACTTTGTTAGCAAGGCTGTCAACAAGAGTGGTGTTATTGTCACTTAGCGTATTGATATCTACCTCACAGAAGCTGAGTGTAAACTCTTCTTTTTATATCCCTCGGACCATAACCAAACTCCTGAACATCAGCCCATTGTTTCAAGGACAGGCACTGATCTCAACTCCTTTGGAGGTCTTCCCTCCACAGCTTCCCACATTAGCGTTCCTCAACTCCAAACAGCGTATTTCTGTCTTTTTCCTAAAATCCACAGAAAGGACTGTCTTGGCAGACCCATTATTTTAACCCTTTGATGTTCTACTGAATTTATTTCTTACTATCTTGACCCTATTTTTATCCCCTTCTCCAGTCTTTTCACATCTATGATTCCTGATTCTTCTGATGCCAAACCTATTTCAACAATTTCCAGTTTCTGGTTCTAACTACTTCCTCTTCATCATGAATATGCAATCTCTCTTGACATCCTTCCCTATCAGGACAGTTTCAGACCTTTCGACTTCTTCCTTGAAAAGAGGTCTCAACATTCCCCAACCACCAACCTCTATTGCCTGGTTGAACTTGGTTTTCACATTGAACCATTTCTCCTTTAAATTGTCTCCCTTCCTCCACATAAAATGTGGGTATAGGTACCCACAGGAAGCATAGTTATGCCTGTCTTTCTATAGGGTAAGTGGAACATTCCTGGATTTAGTTCTATTCCCATCCCAGTACTCTTCACACTCAAAGGATCATCCTCTGCCATGCCTGCCACATTCAGCATGATGTAACTACCAAACATATCTTCCCCTCCGCTGCAAACATTTCATAGGTACTGTTCCTTCTGCAAACACTGCTTCCAAGTGAAGAATCAGTTTACTTGTACTTCTTTCAATCTGCCTACAATGTGGTCTCCTCTATATTGGGATCATCAAATGCAGACTCGTTTACTGTGTTCCAGAATACCTCCTGTCAGTTCACAAGTAAGATGCCAACCTTCCAGTTGTTTGCCATTTCAATACAACATCTTGCTCTCATGCTAATATTTCTGTCCATGGCTTACTGCAGTTCTCCAGTGAAGCTCAATGCAAGTTCATTTCAACTTTTGATATTTTCCTCCCTCCTGCTGTAACCTCCCCACCTCCATCCATCCCACAGTGTCGGTATCTTGCTTTTTTATCGTTTTGCTTTCAGTCAGAGCTCAACTTTATTCTATTATTCACACCTTTTCTCAACCTATGCTCTGAGTTTTCTATAATTATAAGACCATAAGACATAGGAGCAGAAGGAGGCCTTTGACCTGCCAAGACTATTCTGCCATTCAATGAATTAATGGCTGATCTTATAATCCTCAACTCCTTTTTCCTGCCTTTTTCCCAGCCCACTTGATTACCTTCCTGATTAAAAATCTGTCTATCTCAGCCTTGAATATACTTAATGACTCAGCCTCTACAGTCCTCTGCCCAATTCCACAGATTGACTATCCTCTGAGATAAGAAATTTCATCTCACCTCTGTCTTAAATTGGCAACCCTTACTCTGAGATTATGCCCTCTAGGCCTAGACTCTCCCACAAGGTGAAGTAATCTCTCCATATTTACGCTGTCAAACACCCAAAGAATATAAACTGTTTTAATAAAGTTACCTCTCATTCTTCTAAACTCCATAAGTACAGGCCCAAGCTATTCAATCTCTCCTCAAAACAAAATCTCTCCATGCCCAGGATCAACCTAGTGAATCTTCTCTGGACTGCCTCCAATGCTAGCATATATTTCCTTAGATGGCTATGTTCTATGACACCCTTGATCTCCATTCTCCCTTAATATTCACCTGGCCTGCCCTTCTGTTCCATTTATTCTTCCCCATTTTCAACAGCACAACATCCATAAATTTTCCATCTTTCTCTTTGGTTCCAAAGAAATGGGTGGCACAGTGGCTCAGTGTTGGAACTGCTACCTCATAGTGTCAGGGACCCGAGTTCAATTCCACCCACAGGCGACTGTTTGTGTGGACTTTGCACATTCTCCCTCCAACTGCGTGTGTTTGTTCCAGATGCTCTGGTTTCCTCCCACAGTCCAAAGATGTGCAGGTTAGGTGGATTGGCCATGCTAAATTCCCATTGTGTCCAGGGATACACAGACTAGGTGAATTAGCCATGAGAAATGCAGGGTTATAAGATAGGTCTGGGCAGGACGGTCAGTGTGGACTCAATGGACTGAATGACCTGCTTCCACACTTTAGGGATTCTATGATTCTAAGTGTCCCTGGACTCAAAATACTTTTCTCCACAAATATTAAAAAGATCTACTGAGTTTCTCCAGCACATTCTGTTTTTTATTTCCTCAGAATAGTTTACATGTCCTCATTCAGATAAAAGGACTGATAAAGCTGACCTTCAAAGAGCTTGCTCTTGATCTTCTTGAGCTAGCCAACATATTAGTCTGATATCAATATGGATCCTCCCCAAATAGTTCATGTCAATCACTTATTCCATTGCTCATTAAAGACAGAAGTCCAGACAAATCCCATTCATTTCTTTCCAAAGCCCATGAAGTCATCCTGTGGTTTACCATTTTCTAAAACACCCTGTTTAACATTTATGCACAGTTAGTTTAGATATGACTCATGAGATCCAACTTTATCAGGGTTAAGATTGTCTGCCAAAGCCTCTTCTAAAGATATGTCCTTGGCAGAGAAGACAGATCTATACCATCCTGTGTCTGTAAGCTTGCTTTCTGCTATAAGAATTCTCTTAATAAGAAGGAGAGCCACTTATATAATATTCAATTGATTATTTAAGTTTTAATAGGTTTAAAACAGTCATTTCTTACACATTGATCATATTTTGTCATCTCCTCTGGAAAAATGGCAAGAGATCACTCTTGGAGTCATTTTATTACCTCGGAGTATATTCCACAGCAACTGATTCTAAAGACAGTTACCATGGCAACCAGCCTGCCTGTACATTTAGATTTCAAAGAACATCAAACATGGAGAACCACTTTTAAATGCAAACATTTTTCTTTGGTGGTGTGAAATGATGAAAATATAATAGTAATTTAGGCCGCTGGCTGGATATGGCCCACTTGGAAAGGAAGCAATTGAAATTTTTCGGTGTTACATATATAAACATAGACTTTAAAATTAAAAAGCTAATTTGCACTGAAGGTATTCCAATTTCTTCCACTTGATAAACAAATATTCTGTATTATTTACTGTAATTTGAAAGAACTGAATGCAATTTAGTTGCACAAACATTTTTCAGCAAGGAAAACACCCAAATTGATTCAAACCAGAAATAGGGAGGTGGCATAGTGTTATTACCTGGCATGTATGAAGATGGTTGTGATGCCAGAGGTCACTTATCTCAGCTCCAGAACATCTCTGCAGGAGTTCCTTGGGGTAGTGTCCTAGGTCAAGCCATTCTCAGCTACTTCATCAACGACCTTCCCTACATCATTAGGTCAGAAGTGGGGATGTTCGTTGATAATTGCACAATGTTCAGCACCATTTGCAACTTCTTAGATACTAAAACAGTCCATATTCAAATACAACAAGATCTGGACAATATCTGGGCCTGACAAATAGCAAGTACTCCACAAATGCCAAGTAATGACCATCTCCAATAAGAGATAGTTTAACCACATTCCCTTGACATTCAACGGTATTACACTATCAACATCCTAGAGATTACCATTGACTAGAATCTCAACTGGACACACCACATAAACACAGTGGCTAAAAGAGCATGTCAGAGGCTAGAAATACTGAGACATGTAACTCAAAGCCTGTCTACTATCTACAAGGCACAAGTCAAGAGTGTGATGGAATACTCATTATTTGCGTACATGAGTGTAGTTCCAACAACATTAAGAAGCTTGACATCATCCAGGACAAAAATCCCACTTGATTGGCACCACATTCACAAACATCCAGTCCTTCTACAACCAATGATCAGCAGCATGCAGAAATTCACCAAAAGATCCTTACACAACACCTTCTAACACACAATCACTTCCATCTAGAAGGACAAGAGCAGCAGATACATGGGAACACCACCATCTGCAAATTCGCCTCCAAGTCACTCACCATCCTGACTTGGAAATATATCACTGTTCCTTCACTGTCATTGGGCCAAAATCCTGGAATTCTGGAGGCCCATGCAGCCAGAAAGAAAATTAGAAAGAATGCTATTTAGGGCCCATCGGAGTCCTGACATGTGCACTATTGTAGCAACTGCAGAAGTTCAAACTTCCTGTGTACTGAAATGTGCTATCTAGGATTTTCCATGAATGTTTCTTACACTGAGCTCTGGGGTCAGAGACTTGGGCTGAATACATTTCTGAATATTTACAATTATACTTAGATTGATACAATGTTTACAATTGGATTTTTGTACAATTTGGTAGACTGTGCAAAGCTTTAAAAATAGTGGATGGAACCTGGACTTCACAGTCCCACCCATATTTTCTTCCCAAATGAGTTTCACCACTTCAGAATAGAAGGATTTTTTTTTTTCACTTATTCATGGGAGTTGGGTGTCACTGGCTGGCCAGTATTTATTGCCCATCTCTACTTGCCCTTGAGAGGGTGGTGGTGCGCCACCTTCTTGAACTGCCTATGTGCTATAGTTAGACACACAATTCTGTTCGGGAGGGAGGTACAAGATATTGATCCAACAACACTAAAAGAACAGTGATACATTTCCAAGTTAAGATGGTGTGAGGCTTGGAGGGGATCTTGCAGTATTGTTAAAACTTTGGGTTATATTTTTAAATGATTAGGTATCAATCAATCTTTTCTGAAGAAATACATTTCTTGCAAGAATATTGTACTTTGAAACATTTCTGGCCATTCTGCTAATTAAAAGATTTATGAAAAGTAACAATAACAATTGTGCTTTAAGGCACACTTAACAGGGAAATGAGTCACAGTCAGAGAGGTCTACAGCATAGAAAAAGGCACTTTGGCTTGTCAAAAACAACTACCTAACTATTCTAATCTCGTTTTCTAGCACTTGGCATGTAGCCTTGTATGCCTTGGCATCGCAAGACTAAATCTAAATACTTCTTGAATGTTATGAAGGTTTCTGCCCCTACCACTCTCACAAGAAGTGAGATCCAGAATCCACCACTTTCAGGATGATTTGTTTTCCTCATTCTCTTGTAAATCTCCTGCCTCTTACATTAAATCCATACTCCTGGTCATCGATCCCTCCACTAATGAGAAAAGTTTCCTCCTATCTACTTTGTCTGTGCCCCTCATAATTTTATATGTCTCAATCATGACCCCCTCAGTCTCCTCTGGCACAAGGAAACAGCTCGGTCTGTACAATCTCTCATCAAAATCAAAACTCTACCACCCAGGCAACATCCTGGTAAATCTTCTGTGCACCCTCTCCAATGCAATCTCTCCTATAATGTGGATTCCAGAACTGCACACATACTCTAGTTGTGTCCTATCCAAGGTTTTACACAATCCAACATAACTTCCCTGCTTTTACACTCTAGGCCTCAGCTAATAAAGGCAATTATCCCATATGCCTTTTTATCTATCTGTCCTGTTACCTTAAGGGACCAGTCAACATGCAAACCAAGATTCCTCATTCTTGGTGCTTTCCAGGGTCATCCAGTTCATCACGTATTCCTTTCCCTTGTTTGCCTTGCCCAAGTGCATCACCTCACAGTTAGCCACATTGAATTCAATTTGCCACTGATCAGCCCATCTGACCAGCCCATCTATATCCTCCTGTAACCTTAGGTTATCCTCCTCAAGATTTACCTCTGCATCAATTTTCATATCATCTCTGAATTTACTGATCAGCCCTCCCACATTGAAATCCGAATTGTTTATATGCATCACAAACAGTGAGGGCAGGGTGGGTAAATTCTAATGAGCTAGTTTGGGAGATGGTGGCATAGTATTATTGTCAATGGACAAGTTGTCAAGATCCACAAGCTTATGCTCAGAGATATGGGTTTGAATTCCACCATGTCAAATAATGAAATTTGAATTCACAACATCTAGAACTAACAATACTTAATCTAATGGTGACCATGTAATCATTGTCATAAAAACCCATTTGATTCACTAATGTCCTTTAGGGAAGGAAATCTCCTCTCCTTGTCTGGACTCCAGACCCACAGCAACATGGTTAACACTTAGCTCTTTGAAATGGCCTGGGAGTCAATCAGATCAATGGCATTTAGGATAGGTAGAAAATGCCAGCCATACTAACAATGCTGAAGTCCCATCTAGGAATAGAGAGAAATAAAATATGCCCAACCATGTGACTCCCCCTCCCAGTACAACTCCGACAACCTGACCAACTAAGCTAACTGCTCCCCTGACATGACCCTCCAATGACCTTTCCCATTACCAAACCTTTCTACTCTCAACTACCAGTGAAATCCAACCCTACTAGCCACAATTCTTATAATGTCAGGTTATCGACCTGAACAATGTGAGATGCCTTGGGTGGATCCATTGCCAGAAAACCTTCTGCTAAATAGACGAAATCGGCAATAGGTTGCCAATAAAATTCTTTTGTAGAAGATAGGCTCAGCTTAGATAAACAGAATATGTTAATTAGAGATCACTTAATAGCTAATAATATTATATCTGAGATACATGATAGCCTCTTGTGAAACATTAGGCTCACTTTAAGAATAGATACACATTACTGTTGCTGGAACGTTATGGTAAACACAACAAGATTGGTCAACATTGTTTCAGAGATAGTAGGAACTGCAGATGCTGGAGAATCTGAGATAACAAGGTGTAGAGCTGGATGAACACAGCAGACCAAGCATCAGAGGAGCAAGAAGGCTAACATCCAGAATTAACATGGGTTGAATACGTGTCAACAGATAAACTGAGATCAACACCCCACAGAGTAAATCAAGTAGATTCCAGATCCTACAGTTCCTATAAATTTCTCAGCAACCTAACCAGATGTCTGTGACACTGTGGGCCATCAAATATCATTAAAACAACTTCACTTAAGAAGATCTAGCCTTTGAACGTGTTCAAAGTTGCTTTGCATTCGATTACCTCAGTGACTGCTCATATCCCAATAGTTGAATCTAGTCGTGCACTGTTCTTATCTGGATTCTCAAGGTTGCTCTTCTGTAACTACACACAGACAGCTACCTTCACGAAACTGACATCACATTGGGTTTCTTCGAACATCAAGCTTTCTTTACTGCACCAAACAAATGCGTGTGAGCTTCCTTCACCCCGCTCTCAGCTATCAGACAGCTCATTTGGATTTCAATGAACACCCAGCTCCCCAGACTTCAGGTTGTATGGAGACACCCACATTGCTTGCTCTTTTCTCAGACAGACCCAGCAACCTTCTGCTGCCTTCTTAACTCCTCAGATTTCTCCCAATCAATAATTGGAGACTGCTAACAACTCTTTTGAGCCATTTCTCTCTGCTTCTTAGTATTGGGCTGACCAGCAGCCCAAATGTAGCAACCTTCTTCTTTGACGGCCTCTTATCAATGATTTAAAGCCCATGGGCTCTGGTCTAGCATGTTCCCTGATCCTACTGTCTCCTTTCTCACACAGTCTCCACAAAGCAGGTGCAATATTCTGTTGAAATGGGTGGGTCATTCAGCTGCGAACAAAAATGGCATACAGCATGAGCAAGGCTGTCATGCTAGCACAAGTGCCAGAAGCTGTGACCTATCAGGAAATGGAATTATTACTAGAGCCAGAAACAAGTTTCTTACCAACAGCAGTATCACAATCTTTAAGTTCCATTACAGCTCTCAGATTTTAGGTGATTTCTGCCAATGCTGCAATGGAACCTAAAGTATTGACTTGGAGATACTACAATGTATTTGATCTGCAAATGCTGTCACAAAGTTGCCACCACTCCCATTCTCGAAAGGATGGGCCCCAAATTCATCACAAAACCCTGTTCCAAATTAAAACTTGTCTCTTCCATGCTCTAGAAATGGATATCACCTCTCTGGATGGTTTATCAAAGCATCTCTGTAAGCTTTTCTCTGTATGCTGCCCGTCAAAATTCTCCTCTAGCTCCTTTATAGCAAAACTCTTGCCTTTCATGTCATGGGCAGTTGATGTGTCATTTCAATGAGTGTGCTTGAGTCCGTGTGCTTGGGATGAGACTCAAGATAGCGTTGGAGTACCAGGCCTGCGTGCGGGCTGTTGCCCGGGTCTCATCTGCTCCCACGTGCTCTCTTTCTTTTCTGTTTCTTTCTTTTTGCTTCTGTTTCTTTTTCTTTCATTTGGAGCCTTTTGTGGCAAGTTAGTTGCTGAAATCGGCAGCTCGATCGGGCCTTGCGCTTAATGGCAGCTCCTCCTACCAGTTGGAGGCGGTGGCAGATGCGGCTCCTCACGGTGGCTGGAGGCGATGGCGGCGGCGGCAGCAACAGGGACGTCTTTCCAGAGTTTGGCACTGGGGGCAGTGGTGTTGACTTGAGGGGCCCAGTGGCGGAGATGTGACGCTTATGTTAGCATGTCTGGCATAGATGGTGGTGGAGGCACAGGTGTCATCGGTGAGCTGGCTCAGGACTCAGGTCTCTCTTTCAGTTATATCTTTTAGTCTTTTTATTCTTAAACTATTCAAAATGGCACTGGATTGTGGCAACTGTTGAAGCACTTCACTGTGTTTTACTGTATTATTCACTGAAAAATGCATGTGACAATAAATGAATCATTCATTTGTTCATGTTAGATCAAGGTATATGAAAGCAGCAGAAGATGTGGCTGGGACTGTCAGCATTGGAAGTTGTATGAAGTTGAGTAGCATATTTGAACAGTAAGCTTGAGTCCTGATTTTTTGAGATTTCTGTTGGATGGTGGTATGGTGCATAGGTGATAACATGCAAAGATGTATTCCCTGTCCGCAGCCACCCATGTAATATCATTGAATGTCTTGCTGCCCTCCTGCCAAGTCCTGGAGATAAGAGCCAGGGAACGACGTCTCTAGTCATTTATTCCCGTTTCCTTCTTGGTTTGCTGAGACATCTTCCTGCAGAAATATTGCTTCTCTTCTCCTGTTTGTCCGCTAGATCCTCCAGATCACATTAGAAAACCTAGGAGTTATCTTTCTTGCCCGTACCATTGGGGTGTTTCTCCTCACAGCCAATTCCTGCACAGACAGTCAACAACAGCTTCATTACAATTAATGTCACTGCTCTGTAAGAGGGGAAGGCAGCTTCCTATAAAAGCTGCAGGTGAGCTGAACCATGTGCTAACTGCATACACTGCTGGACCTTTCGATGGACACTTAATCAGCCAGCAGCATGTCGACTTTACATTGCAATCTTGCAAGTGAGGTGGAAGCACAGAATTTAAGTATTGCCTGCTTCAACAGAAACAGGCATATGCTAATTGTCAATCATGACTCTGCCTCCTGAAAATTTCAATTACTCCCTTGAAATTTTACTCCCTTATATCCCACTGAAAGAAACTGCACTCTAACAAGTCATGGTTATGGAAATACAGAGGATTTCCATTACAGAAGTTTGAGCAACTAGAACTGTGGTTAATAAACAGTTACAGTTCAAAGTGGTGGGTGAAGGGTTATCATGCAGTCAACTTCTGTATCAACCCTGAGCAGTGAGTTGTGCCACAGATATTGGGACTTCACAGAAGAAATGACTAACATAATGAGAAACACAATTAAGCTTTAAAAACTTAAATAACTGGGGAGTTTCATGAGTTAGACTTGACCTTTCAAAAAGAACAGCTTGTCAGAGCTACCAACTGTGATGTTAAAGTTATTGCTGAGGAAGAGAGTTGATGGTCATGATAACGAGAACACTAAAATATTGAAAAACTGGTCCGAATGCTACAGAAATGATTAATTTAGAATAGTTATATTTCTGACCTACCAAGCATCTGGCAGCAAATTTGTTTGTTTCTATTAAGAGAATGTTAAATATTAATCTGTGCATTATGTACATATTAATTTGGTATAAATATGTGGGAAACCTGCATATTAGCAGTAACAAAAATAAGTGTATTTTTGCTGATGACCCTAGTATTCCTTCAAATAATAAACTGGTTCAATCAAATTATCTTTTGATTTGTTAAGGATCAACTAAAAGTGATTGTCATATCAATCCATTATACCCACATTATGTTCATGCTAACTGTTTCAAAGGTGTAATTAAATTCTCAGAATGAGTCAGATAGGAGTTAGTGCAGGAACCATCTAGAAAGTATAGAAAAAAGAAGAATCTGAGAAGATGCTAAGTACTTTCAATTCTGCATCAAAGACATTACGATCGATTAGGAAGGAGAGAACATGCCTGTGCACTTTCTTCTGAAAGGCATTCATATCCTTTAGGCTAGGTACATCAGATTTGGTCTGTAATCAGGGAGAGAGCACATGACAGAGAGTGAGACACACTTGGGATTCAGAAGGTAGCAATAGAGTCAGGTCAGCCCCGTCAGTTGTCCAACAGATTCAAAGTTCAAAGTATGGGGATAAGAGCAATGACTGCCGGAAGAATGAGCAAACCGACCATAGCACAATACTGCAGGTTCATTTTGAGTCAGGGGATTAAAAAGAATATAGTTATAGCAAAAGACTGTATAATAAGGGCATAGGCACTGTTAAGACGCTGCAGTGAAGAGCTTGAGTCACGAAGGTTGTGTTGCCCACCTTCTAACATGGTTAGGGGGATTGCCTCAGTGTTGGAGATGGCCGGAGTAGGAGGGGAACAGTTCAACTGTTGTGGTCCATGTTATCAATGACAATTGCCAATAACAAAGTTTACTCAAACTGACCATAGTGCCACGGAGATTTACAGCATTAAAGGAAGCCTTTTGGCCTATTATGTCATTATGCATCTGTCTACTCTCGTCCCATGTTCCAGAACTTGGCCCATTGCCTTATGTGCTCTGGCATTTCAAATGTTCATCTACACATTTTTTAAAATGTTGTGATGATTCCTGCCTGTACCATCCTTTCAGACAGTGAGTTCCAGATAGGTACCAACCTCTGCATGAAAAAGAATTCTTCCTGAAATCCCCTCTAAACCTCATGCTCCTTAACCTTAAAGTTGTGTCCCCTGGTTATTGACCCCTCTATTAAAAGGTTTCTCTCAGTCTACACCCCTCATAATTTTGTACACTTCAATTAGGTTGTCCTCTTAATGTTCTCTGCTATAAGAAAAATAACCCCAGCCTATCTAGTCCCTCTTGATAGCTGAAATGCTCTAGCCCAAGCAACATTCTAGTGAATTTGCATCAGATTCTGCACCTCTCAAGAGTACTCCAGCCTAACTAACGTTATTTATAGATCCATTATAATCTTCCTGCTTTTATATTCAAAGCCTCAACTACCCTACATACCTTATTATTTTGTTTCAGCTCTTGTGTAGCTTGCTGCTGAATATATTGGACAGCATTTACTCGAGGTGACAAAGTTCTCACCGAAAGACTGAAGCAGCAGTGACAGTTCTGCAATGCTTCCTATTGTGAAGGGCCATGTAATTACGAGTTAACAAGGTACTTAACTTGACAGAATTTCCCCAGTAACAAGAACTCCAGGCAGAAATCCCACCTTCCTGACCAATGAGAGGCTGGAAGCTGTACATTGATTGACAGTGACACGAGGGGAGTGGGTGCAGTTTCTGGCTTTATATCTACCTGAGACCCAGGATCACTGATGAACATGCTGGTGAGGTAAATGAAAGATGTGATTCAAACAACCTCTGGTTGCTTATTTTGTTACAAATTGAGAAGAGATTATAAAGATAGTTCACTTTTCAGAAATAAACCAGAAAGTAATAATTTGTGACAAATGATGTTATGACAGCTAGGATGATTTGTGCTGACGTAAATGTAGTGATATTGACTTCCTAGAGATAAACTGGCTCAGTTTGAAATCTAAATGATTACTTTACCAAATCGTCTATTATATCAAACTAAAGTTGAGCTAATGCAAATAAAAATAAAGCAAAATAAATTGCCCTTTTATATTACATTGCTCTTTTTGCTTTTAGGAGGTGGTGCAAATGAAAATAAAGTAGCATAAATTGTCTGTTTTTATTACATTGTTCTTTTTGCTTTTTAGCTGGAGAGAATGTAAAATTAAGGGAAGCATTAGATGTAACTACATATTGCTGATCTGTTGTGTGGCCACAGCGTGGCACAGTGGTTAGCATTACTGTCTCAAAGCAGCAGGGACCTGGATTCAATTCCAGCCTTGGGTGTCTGTGTGGAGGTTGCATGTTTTCCCTGTTACTGCTGGCTGCTCTGGTTTCCTCCCACACGCTAAAGATTAGGTTACTTAGCCATGTTAAATTTCTCTTTAGTGTGCAGATTAGGTTGAATTGTCATGGTAAAGGGGGGCCTGGGTATGATGCTCTCCAGACGGTTGGTGCAGACATTATGGGCTGAATGGCATCTATCTGCACTGTAGGGGTTCCATGATTCATACTTTAGAATGCATCAAAGGTCACACCTGTCACAATATTGCTTTGAGAGGTTTTCTCAACTTTGTTACGTCTACCTTCTATCTGCTGTCTCCCTTTATCTTTTAACTTGATAATAACCTGCTGAACTCTGAAAAGGTCAACAAAGAAAGCAGCTGCTATCAGCAATAAGACCATCTACAGCTTATTGAGAAACCAGAACATGACAGGAGTTTCCACATTAATTCTCTCTTGTCATCATTTTACGTGCAAAAGACAAAAATGCAATTATTGCCCCTCACCTCATGCTTTTGGTGATAAAATTTCCACCATACTCTCTCCAGTAAATTGCTTGAAGTTGGAATCATCATGGCTATTTCTCACTATTCATGGGCTCAGTTGAACATCACCCACATGACCTCCCCCTTCAATTGATTCACTTAGTTCCGTGAGGTCAGAGAAGTGCAACATCTGAACAGTCAATGGAAGTGAGCTGATACACACACAAGGCACACTGACTGGTTCCAGTTCAATAATACTTCAGGTTGAATGATCTGAGCAGCAATGATGAATGGAATGCTACTGTATGCAAAGATTCCCCCACACCGTGTCAGGTCAAGGGAGTAGGTGGGTATTCAGAGTGGATGGGTGTGGAGTTGGGTCAGTGTGGAGGGGAGGAGAGGGTTAGTTGGGTGGTCAGTGTTGTATAAGGAAGTTAGTATCAGAGAGGATTGACTGACATCATGAGAAAAACTCCGTGAAAAGAAAGGACTGTTCCTGGGAGGAGCAGTGTGTTGACCAATCTTCATCAGAGGAGCAGGAAGGCTGACGTTTCGGGCCTAGACCCTTCTTCAGAAATGGAGGAGGGGAAGGGGGTTCTGAAATAAATAGGGAGAGAGGGGGAGGCGGATAGAAGATGGATAGAGGAGAAGATAGGTGGAGAGTAGACAGACAGGTCAAAGAGGCGGGGATGGAGCCAGTAAAGGTGAGTGGAGGTGGGGAGGAGATAGGTCAGTCCAGGGAGGATGGACAGGTCAAGGGGGCGGGATGAGGTTAGTAGGTAGGAGATGGGGTGGGGCTTGAGGTGGGAGGAGGGGATAGGTGGGAGGAAGGACAGGTTAGGGAGGCGGGGACGAGCTGGGCTGGTTTTGGGATGCGGTAGGGGGAGGGGAGATTTTGAAGCT
>NC_063337.1:55605923-55606177 GCF_021869965.1 Rhincodon typus | reverse complement strand
CCCCGACCACATCCCAAAACCAACCCAGCTCGTCCCCGCCTCCCTAAACTGTTCTTCCTCCCACCTATCCACTCCTCCCATCTCAAGCCCCACCCCCATCTCCTACCTACCAACCTCATCCTGCCTCCTTGCCTGTCTGTCCTCCCTGGACTGACCTATCCCCTCCCTAACTCCGCATCTAAACTCACCCTTACTGGCTCCAACCCCACCTCTTTGACCTGTCTGTCTCCTGTCCACCTATCTTCTCCTTTATC
>NC_063337.1:55589682-55605823 GCF_021869965.1 Rhincodon typus | reverse complement strand
GCTCCTCTGATGCTGCTTGCCCTGCTGTGTTCATCCAGCTCTACACCTTGTTATCTCAGATTCTCCAGCATCTGCAGTTCCTACTATCTCTGGACATTTGTAGTCATTTTTTTAAAGTAGACTTAAACTCACAAACCTCTGACTCAAAGTTAAGGGTAATACCACCTAAACCATGGCTGGCATTCTGGCTCAGTTAGACACTATCTTAAATCTATGCCTGCTACTTATTGACCTACATACTAGTGGAAATAGTTTCTCCTTTATTTTCACATAAAGCCATCTGGAATTTTGGACATCTCTACTAAATGCTTGCTTGGTCTTCTTTGTTCCAAAGAGAACAATGATATCTCCCCTTGTCTCTTCACTGAAGCTCTTCAATCAAGGGACAAAGTCTATGCCCTTTCTGAAAATGTCACACCCACCTTCTATCGCAGTTTTCCATCACAAAATAACTTGAAATAAATCAGTGTACTGGTTCTTTTTTTGTTCGCTCGTGGGATGTGGGCGTTACTGGCTGACCAACACTTATTATCCTTCCCTAGGTGCCCTTGAGAAAGTAGTGGTGAACTGCCTTCATGAAACATTGCTGTCCAGCTGCTGTGGGTTGACTCACAATGTCATTAGGAAGGGAATTGCAGGATTTTGACCGAGCAACAGTGAAGGAATGGTGAAATATTTTCAAGTCAGTATGGTGAGTGGCTTGGAGGGGAACTTGCAGGTGATGGTGTTCTCCTGTTTCACCCTTGTCCTTCTAGATGGAAATCATTGTGGATTTGGAAGATCCTATCCAAGAATCTTAGGTGAATTCCTGCAGTGCATCAGCAGATGGTACACACTGCTACTACTGAGTGTCAATCGTGGAGGGAGTGGATACTTGTAGCTATGGTGCCAATTAAGCAGGCTGCTTTGTCCTGGATGGTGTCAAGTTTCTTGAGTGTTGTTGGAACTGCACCCATCCAGGCAAGTGTTAAAAACCTTACATATGATATATAAAACTATTATTATAGAAGAACATGTTTCAGGTTTATTGTAAAGTTTTGCAATATTTACTTGTATTAATAAATCACAAAATGAAATTAGATCTACTCAATCAGCAATCCCATTTTATCATCAAAAGAAATATTTGAAAGTACATTCCCCAAAAGTTAAGAAATGTCTTACAAACCCAGAGTAAATATTGATCTAACTAGTGGGTAATGTTAGTTAAAGTAGGCATGACTTGCTGAAATGGCAGCACTAACAATGTAAATTTTTAATCAGAAAAAATGGGACTTGATGATTTCACATGTTGGGGCTCTGATTATTTTCTTTGGAAGCTTATTCCATTAGGCACTTGTCCCTGGAAGTTTCGGTCGGGACTCTTCTTCAGAAAGATTGTTGATACATTGTTTTAGAAATAAATAGTCTTTGTAGTTTGTATGGATGACTACCTTATGATTTATCATTGCCAGAAGGTACCAGCTACTCGCTTCTATCAATTCCCATTGTTACATTTCTTATTTTATAGAACATGGTCAGTCTATCTTTTCCTCTCCTTTGCTATAGTGATTACCATTCCCAAAGTTTTTGTCAAGGATATGACACTGAAGTATTTCTTGCAAAATTGAGCAGCGTGTCTTTGGATCCCTTCAATCTTATTTATATCTGTTAAGATATGAGGATTGCATACACAATTAACACACTTCAGGATTGGATAAACATTGATTTTTTTACAATCAGATTCCTCCTCAGAAATCCAAAAACCCTGTTTGCTTTGGATGGTATCTGCTGAATATGGAATCCTCATTAAAGATTGTTTTTAAGATGAAATTCAGGTAAAGTTGTATATCAATATTCTTAAGCAACACTCACCTTGTATTAACACTGGCAAATAACTTTGCACATTATTAAATGCTGTTAAATCCCACATACATAGCTCTTGCTAATATTAACAGAATTATAATTTGAAGCAAGATTTGTAATTAAGTGCTTTCACACAGTTGCTTGGCTGAGACGATGGAACAGCTGTTTGAAAATTACTTATCTGCATAACTTGTTCACAGTATCATATATGTGAATTTTAAAGAAAACAATAAAATTCAAAGTTTCTTCATAGACAATGTATTCTAATACCAATTAAGGACATTTCATTGGAAGATTTCCAAATATATAGCTGCATATATGATTTTGTGTTGAATATGTATCCAATTTTCTCTTCATCAATCTTCATCAATCAGCCACTTAAAAAATGTTTTCCATGCTTCAACAGCTTTAAAGACATTTCTCCCAAACTCCCTCTTCAGTAACTTAAAAATAATTATAATTATAAAAGGATGACTCCTTTTCGTTGATTCCCAAACCAGTGATAAAAGTTATTTTCGATTCATGCTGCCAAGTTTCTTCGCAATTTTAAGACAGTTGAACAAATCTTTTATTAGATTTTTGTGTTCCAATGGAAATAGTTCCAGGATTACAAATCATTAAATTATGCTTAACTAATGTTTTTTGAAGAGATAATGGAAAGGTCAGCACAGTCTGATATTGATCAGCTGGTAAATTGGGCAAAGTAATGGCAGATGGAATTTAATCCCAATAAGTGCAAGGTAATGCATTTTGGGAGGTCTAATAATATACTCAACGAACGACTGAGGAACCAAGGTGTACATGTCCAAAGTGTCAGCACAGGTGAACAGCGTAGTGAAAAAGGCATTTGGGATGCTTGCCTTCATTAGAGGAAGCGATGGCCTAGTGGTATTATCACTGGACTGTTAATTCAGAGACCCAGATAATGTTCTGGGGACCTGGGTTCAAATCCTGTTATAGTGGAATTTGAATTCAATAAATATCTGGAATTAAGAATCTAATGATGACTGTGAATCCATTGTTGATTGTTGGGAAAACCCCTCTGGTTCACTAATGTCCTTTAGGGAAGGAAGCTGCCATCCTTACCTGGTCTGGTCTACATGTGACTTCAGACCCACAGCAATGTGGTTGACTCTTAACTGCCCTCTGGGCAAATTAGGGATGGGCAATAAATGGTGCCTAGCCAGCGACACCCTCATCCCATGAATGAATAAACAAAAAATAGCCAGGGTGTAGTGTATAGGAGCAACAAAATCTTATTGCAAGGGTGTAAAACATTGTTTAGGCTACAAATGGAATACTGTGTGGATGTTCTGATCTGTGGATGTTAATGCACTGGAGAGGGTGGAGAGGGTGCAGAGGAGGTTCACCAAGATGTTGCCTGGGATGAAAAGTCTCAGTTACGAAGAGAGATTGAATAGGCTGGGTTTGTTTTTTTTTGCAGCAGAGGCTGGTGTGGGGTGATGGTATGTGATTGAGGTATACAAAATTATCAGAGGCAAAGTCAGATTAGATTATGAAACTGTCTTCCCCATGGCAGACCAGATGGCATAAGTTTAATGTAAGAAGCAAGTGGTTTGGAGGAGATGTGAGCAAATGTTTTGTCACCCAGAGGGTGGTAGATATATGGAACTTGTTGCTTGAGAGGGTGGTGGAGGCAAGTGAAGTGCTCTCACTACATTTAAAAAGCCTCTAGATGAGTACTTAAAACGCCAGGGCTTGGTAAGCTGTGGACCAAGAGCAGGTAAATGGGATAATTTAGTTTGGTGTTTGTTGGTCAGCATAGATGTGGTGGGCTGAAGGGCCTGTTTCTATGTTGTATAATTCTCTGGCTATCTCTAATTAAGCTTCACCAAAATAAATAGTCTGGCCCAAAATCTTACCAAGAAAATAAAGAGATTGTGGTCAATATAAATAAGTACCTTGTACATTGTTGGTGATTTTCATTACAAAATTATGCAAAATCAATGTAAAACTCAATGTCTCTTTCTCAACTGTTGAATACTTGTTGACAGTCAGTTTCTTTGAAAAGTAGCTAATAGGTTATTTGATCCCCATCTCATTATCTTGCAGTAAAACATCCCCCACGTTGTGAAGGGGAACATGTGACCTAGAATGAACAGTCATTTGAATGGTTTGTCATATGTTGGCACAGCTAGAACTAGTGCAATTGTCAGCACAGCTTTCAAGTTTTCAAAGGTACTTTAACAATTTAACATCCATTCAAATTTTCTGTCATTCTTCAACAAATGCATCAAAGGCTCAAAGACAGTGCTGAAGTTGGGAAGAAACTTACAATAAAATCCATTCATGCGAACATAACACAAAATTTCACATTTTGTCCTAGGCATAGGAAAATCCAAAATAGCCTATACTTTCATTTTTCTATTTGCTATTTGGCCTTGTCTCACAGTGTGGCCCAAATAAATCAATTTTGCTTTGACAAATTCACACAGCAAGATTTATAATCAAATTACAATTTTTGTAGTCAGTGAAGAAGTTCAGATAAATAGTGTATCAAGTCAATTGTCTGTGTGAGATTCCATAAGTATCTGCATAGCTGATACTTCTCTGATCTTTAATATGTCATGCTGACCTGAATAGGTTTTCAAGCTTGCAGGAATACTATTTCTGAATTCCTCCATGACCATAATTACGTTTACATTCTTGATTTTTTTCTTTAGCTTTAATGATCTAAACCACTGGTCTCACTTTACTCCCTTCCAAATTCTACAAATGCCCAATAAGGTTTCTTCCTTGCAGTCCTAAATTTTATCAGAGATAGTAGGAACTGCAGATGCTGGAGAATCCGAGACAACAAGGTGCAGGGCTGGATGAACACAGCAGGCCAAGCAGCATCATAGGAGCAGAGAGGCTGACGTTTCGGGCCTAGACCCTTCATCAGAAAAGGGGGAGGGGAAGGGGGTTCTGAAATAAATAGGGAGAGAGTGGGAGGCGGATAGAAGAGGGATAGAGGAGAGGATAGGTGGAGAGGAAACAAACAGGTCGAAGAGGCGGGGATGGGGCCAGGAAAGGTGAGTGTAGGTAGGGAGTTAGGAAGGGGATAGGTCAGTCCAGGGAGGACGGACAGGTCAAGGGGGCGGGATGAGGTTGGTCGGTAGGAGATGGAGGTGCGGCTTGAGGTGGGAGGAGGGGATAGGTGGGAGGAAGAACAGGTTAGGGAGGCAGGGACGAGTTGGACTGGTTTTGGGATGCGGTGGGGGGAGGGGAGATTTTGAAACTTGTGAAATCCACATTGATACCATTGGGCTGCAGGGTTCCCAAGCGGAATATGAGTTGCTGTTCCTGCAACCTTCGGGTGGCATCGTTGTGGCACTGCAGGAGGCCCAGGATGGACATGTCGTCTGAGGAATGGGAGGGGGAGTTGAAATGGTTCGCGACTGGGAGGTGCAGTTGTTTGTTGCGAACCGAGCGTAGGTGTTCTGCAAAGCGGTCCCCGAGTCTCCGCTTGGTTTCCCCGATGTAGAGGAAGCCACACCGGGTACAGCGGATGCAGTATACCATATTGGCAGATGTGCAGGTGAACATCTGCTTGATGTGGAAAGTCTTCTTGGGGCCTGGGATGGGGGTGAGGGAGGAGGTATGGGGGCAGGTGTAGCACTTCCTGCGGTTGCAGGGAAAAGTGCCGGGTGTGGTGGAGCTGGAGGGGAGTGTGGAGCGGACAAGGGAGTCACGGAGAGAGTTGTCCCTCCGGAAAGCAGATAAGGGTGGGGAGGGAAAGATGTCTTTGGTGGTGGGGTCGGATTGCAGATGGCGGAAGTGTCGGAGGATGATGCGTTGGATCCGGAGGTTGGTGGGGTGGTACGTGAGGACGAGGGGGATTCTTTTTTGGTTCTTATTGCGTGGACGGGGTGTGAGGGATGAGGTGCGGGAGATGTGGGAGACACGGTTGAGGGCGTTCTTGACCACTGAGGGGGGGAAGTTACGGTCCTTGAAAAACGAGGACAACTGAGATGTACGGGAGTGGAATGCCTCATCCTGGGAGCAGATGCGGCGGAGGCGAAGGAATTGGGAATAGGGGATAGCATTTTTGCAGGAAGGTGGGTGGGAGGAGGAGTATTCTAGGTAGCTGTGGGAGTCGGTGGGCTTGAAATGAATATCGGTTTCTAGGTGGTTGCCCGATATGGAGACAGAGAGGTCCAGGAAGGGGAGAGAGGTGTTAGAGATGGTCCAGGTAAACTTAAGGTTGGGGTGGAAGGTGTTAGTGAAGTGGATGAACTGTTCGAGCTCCTCGTGGGAGCACGAGGCGGCGCCGATACAGTCATCAATGTAACGGAGGAAGAGGTGGGGTTTAGGGCCGGTGTAGGTACGGAAGAGGGATTGTTCCATGTCACAAGTTTCAAAATCTCTCCTCCCCCTACCGCATCCCAAAACCAGTCCAGCTCGTCCCTGCCTCCCTAACCTGTTCTTCCTCCCACCTATCCCCTCCTCCCACCTCAAGCCGCACCTCCATCTCCTACTGACCAACCTCATCCCGCCCCCTTGACCTGTCCGTCCTCCCTGGACTGACCTATCCCCTTCCTAACTCCCTACCTACACTCACCTTTACTGGCTCCATCCCCGCCTCTTCGACCTGTTTGTTTCCTCTCCACCTATCCTCTCCTTTATCCCTCTTCTATCCGCCTCCCACTCTCTCCCTATTTATTTCAGAACCCCCTTCCCCTCCCCCTTTTCTGATGAAGTGTCTAGGCCCGAAACGTCAGCCTCTCTGCTCCTATGATGCTGCTTGGCCTGCTGTGTTCATCCAGCCCTGCACCTTGTTGTCTTAGTCCTAAATTTTAGTTGGCTAGCTTCAGTGATAAGCTTACAAACATTGAGTATTGGCCTTTTAGTAGCTTCATACTGTGCAGATTGTTATTCTGACAAACTGCCATACACAGTCATAACTCTACCTGTCAAAACACTCTAACATTAAAGTTCAAACCTTTTTTTGGCTACTTCATCTGTCCAACTCGTGTCTCAAATGAGGTAAAATACCTCTAACTCCATCCTCAGTAAATTTAGGAACTTCGTTAAATCAATTCCCTCATTACAATCAGAATCATCCTGTGAGGATCTTTTCTTTCCTACTTTAATCAAAGCTTTTCTTTGGCCAACTCATGTTTTCTATGATCCCCATCTTTTTGGAGTTTGAGTTTTATTATTTCCATCCTTTTCTGTTTTCTTTTCCTGTCTTTCTATTTCATGTTTTCTTAACACTATGTCCCTTCCCATTACTCTTGGCTTTTTTCTCTCCTCCCTTTCCGTTAGTCTATGTTTCTCACTCTCCTCACCTTTCATCTGTTTTACTTCTAACTCAAATATTTTCATTTCCACCTGTATCTTCACTAATTCCAGTCATGACTCCCCAGTTTCAGGTTTCCTTCCTTCCAATTCTTTATGAACATAGAACAGTACAGCACAGTACAGGACCTATTTTCCTACTCTAAGATCAAACTATCCTGCATACCTGACATTTTACTATCATCCATGTGCCTATCCAAGAGTTGCTTAAATGTCCCTAATGTATCTGACTCCACTACCACTGCCAGTAGCGCATTCCATGCACCCACCACTCTGTGTGTAAAGAACCCACCTCTGACATCTCCCCTTACACCTTCCTCCAATCACCTTAAAGTTATGCCCCTTCGTAATAGTCATTTCCGCCCTGGGAAAAAGTCTCTGGCTATCCACTCTATCTATGCCTCTCATCATCTTGTACACTTCTGTCAAGTCACCTCTCATCCTTCTTCGCTCCAAAGAGAAAAGCCCTAGCTCCCTCAACCCTTCCTCATAAGACCTGCCCTCCAGTCCAGGCAGCATCCTGGTAAATCACCTCTGCACCCTCTCTAAAGCTTTCACATCCTTCATATAATGAGGTGACCAGAACTGAACACAATATTCCAAGTGCGGTCTAATCACGGTTTGATAGAGCTGCAGCATAAGCTTGCGACTCTTGGACTCTATTCCCCTGCCATCTTGAATATCACTTTCATTCCTAGAAGTTTCTGCTTTTACATCTACTTTCAATTTATCTTCTTTCAGATGTTATCATAACATTTCCGAATAGATTGATTGTAAAAACTATAATAAAGACCAATTGTCAATTCTTGCGTTCTTGAAGAGATCGGAAACAGCTGACCTCTGGTGTCCTTCATAGAGAGGAAGCAATTTAAATGCATTTGCTAGTTCTGGTTTCTAGGTAACGATCTACACTATACGAAAATCCCATCTCATGATGGGTAAGGTCGGGATAGGGCTGAGCTATGAGGGTCCCATCGACCTATTACACAGAATTAAGGCGGAGATTTTCCACTTGTTTGTTTGCCAGCCCCACATTTTTCACACTTTAACATGAATAGACGGGGGCCTAGGTTGCTGAGAGGAGACTGTGGCATTTTTGCTTCAGCTGGTGAACGACTACTGCAACTGGTGAAACCACAGCTCAGCAAAAGTCAAAAGAAGAGAGCGAAAGGAGGCTAACAGTGCAATTACAGAATATACTTCAGTTTTTGCTTTGCAATTTTCACTTCACACCATAGGGTGACGCTAAACTGAGCTCTAAGAATTTCCGGAAGAGAGCGCGAGGTTTGTAGTTTCAGGAGTGGAAATGACATCAAGGGTAATGTTGTTACGTTAAATAAGCTTTTATCATTCATTCGGATTTAAATAGCAGTCGCAATTTACTGCTTTTCAGCAGAAATAACTGGTAAGGCTTGAATACTAAGAGAGAGAAGACGGACATGAAACGGATACAACATTGTAAGAGTTTGTTACAAACTTGCCACTTCCGAGTTCACGTTCTGCAGCATCGTTTAGACCAAAGTGTTGGAGCACTGTCAAAACGTGGTGAGTATGACTGTTTACAATAAACGTATTGATCTGAACTATCAAAATGCTGTCATTGGGGTCAATAAGTTCATTTTCCGGACGCACTGAACGGCATTTTAAAAAGTTTATCCTACGCCACGCAATGAATGTGGGTGTACAAATTCTCTGTAAAACTCTCAATCGCTCAGGTATATTTTGCAGCCCTGCTGGGTGGAGAGTTACCATTTTTTTTTGCCAGTTCAAAGCGAGTGGGATCTTATCTGCAAGTCGTGATGCTGGAATGAAAGTCTACAAAATCATTGAAAACACAATTAGAAGGAAAACCCAGAGGCACTTGCTGATTTTTTTTCATTGTCCACTCCCACTGCAAAAATATGACGATGAAAATATTAATTACAGTACACTTCCCCCCACCCAACACACACACACACAACCTCAAACCAACATGATCAGGACCTTTCCCACGAATCCTCAGAACAGGGTAAAACAAACTGACAGGACACGTTCCTCATTACCAGGTCACAACAATCTAAACTTCCATGTGAATATATTTGTAATTTAGTGATATCATAAAAATCTATAACAGCAAATGTGTGTAAGAGATTAATGATATAAAATTAATTCCTGAGAACAGAATTTTAAAAATCATGAATTAATGGTTTATCTATGAAAAGGATGTGACTGTTTTTAGAAACCAGAGACTTGTTTTTCTGCAATAGTAGGAACTGCAGATGCTGGAGAATCTGAGATAACAAGGTGTAGAGCTGGATGAATACAGCAGGCCAAGCAGCATTGTCAAGCTTGGCCTGCTGTGTTCATCCAGTTGTACACCTTGTTATCTCACTTGCTTTTCTGCCTCCACTTGTCCAGCACCATTTGAGGATTTGACCTGAGGGCTGAGCTTATATTGCCTCACCTCAAGGGACCTAATGACCTGCTGAAGATGCAGAATGCACTGAGATTAGAAAGTGCTCCATGTATTAATCAGCTGCAGGCAACTGTCAGGCCTGTGCAGATGTATGAATCCTTCTGCTGTCAGTAGAGTGCATTCATGCATTAAAATGGACAAAAGATGAAAAAAAATCTACTTTTGTTTTTTTAGTAATTTTTTTGGAAAAGATTAGTGAAACTTTTTATGGCTATTCTTTATTTTCAGTAAATAATCAATGTATCTTAGACAAAACAGAATTCCTAAAGGAGACAACAAGAACTGCAGATGCTGGAGTCAGAGACAACACTGTGTGGAGCTGGAGGAACACAGCAGGTCAGGCAGCATCAGAGGAGTAGGAAAGTCAATGTTTCGGGTCAGGACCCTTCTTCAAAAGGAGGGGGAAGAGGGCTGGGAAATAAATAGAGGGAGGAGGGGTGGGGCTGGGGAAAAGTAGGTGGGATGGTGATAGGTGAATGCAGGTAGGATTCACCAGTTTTAAAATCTCCCCAGGCCCGGCCTCATCCCATGTCCAAACCTCCCTCTCATCCCCGCCTCCTTGACCTGACCTGACACGACACAACCATCTTCTTACCCACCTATTCGCCCTCCCCTTCCCACTGACCAATTCCCCACTACCCCCTACCTGCATCCACTTATCACCACTCCATCTACCTTTCCCCAGCCCCACTCCTCCACCCTCCCGCCTCCTTGACCTGATACAACCTGTCCACCTTCTCTCCCACCTATCTGCCCCACCAATCCCACTGACCAATTCCCACCACTCCTTACCTGCATCCACCTATCACCATCCCACCTACCTTTTCTCAGCCCCGCCTCTCCTCTCTATTTATTTCTGAGCTCCCTTCACCTTCACCAGTTCTGAAGAAGGATCCTGAACCGAAATGTCAACTTTCCTGCTCCTCTGATGCTGCCTGGCCTGCTGTGTTCCTCCAGCTCCACACTGTGTTGTCTCAGAATTCCTAAAGGCTCTTCTTTCCCTAATGTAATCAATTCTGCCATATAGAGCAGACATACGTCATACAAGGCATTTGTTTCAAAAGTAAATTGATTAGATGTTTTGTATATTTCTGGACACTTATCTGGAACAATGAATGAAATAAGTAATACAAAGCTGATCTGTTTTGATTGTAGGTTTTTTCACTGCTGCCATGTTGCGCACGTATGATATTAGAAAGGTTGAACAGTTGTCCAAGGAGCAAAGGAGGTTATGTTTTGACACTCACGCTCTGGTTCTGGAGCTGGAGAATAATGGTGAGAAAGAAAGCAGCACTCCTGCCAAATGTTTGAATGTCATTGTATCGAACTGAAGTACAATATTAAGTTGAAAAAGATCAAAAATAACAGTTTCATTCTGTGTAGATGAGATTTGATATTTTATGTTTCAGTTTCTTTTGTAAATTACAAGAAGTTTAAATTAACAGGACAAACAGAACAATAATAAGTTTCTAACCTCTTGAATCTGCCTAAGGCCATCAAGTTCAGGCCTCAAGGTTGTCTGGTCTGTATCACATTATCCTGGAACTATACAGTGGCAACGCAATTCCCCACTATTTGGGTGCTGCCATCAGTCCAAAAAGTCATTCTGCCTACCACACAAATGAGTAACAACCATCACATTCCTTCAGCTCTTTGCACCACCCCACCCTTATCTGCTTTCCGGAGGGACCACTCTCTCCGTGACTCCCTTGTCCGCTCCACACTCCCCTTCAGCCCCACCACACCTGGCACTTGTCCCTGCAACCGCAGGAAGTGCTACACCTGCCCCCATACCTCCTCCCTCACCCCCATCCCAGGCCCCAAGAAGACTTTCCACATCAAGCAGATGTTCACCTGCACATCTGCCAATGTGGTATACTGCATCCGCTGTACCCGGTGTGGCTTCCTCTACATCGGGGAAACCAAGCGGAGGCTTGGGGACCCCTTTGCAGAACACCTACGCTCGGTTCGCAATAAACAACTGCACCTCCCAGTTGCGAACCATTTCAACTCCCCCTCCCATTCCTCAGACAACATGTCCACCCTGGGCCTCCTGCAGTGCCACAACGATGCCACCCGAAGGTTGCAGGAACAGCAACTCCTATTCCGCTTGGGAACCCTGCAGCCCAATGGTATCAATGTGGATTTCACAAGCTTCAAAATCTCCCCTCCCCCTACCGCATCCCAAAACCAGTCCAGCTCGTCCCCGCCTCCCTAACCTGTTCTTCCTCCCACCTCAAGCCGCACCCCCATCTCCTACCAACTAACCTCATCCCGCCCCCTTGACTTGTCCGTCCTCCCTGGACTGACCTATCCCCTCCCTAACTCCCCACCTACACTCACCTTTACTGGCTCCATCCCCACCTCTTCGACCTGTTTGTTTCCTCTCCACCTATCCTCTCCTCTATCCATCTTCTATCCGCCTCCCACTCTCTCCCTATTTATTTCAGAACCCCCTTCCCCTCCCCCTTTTCTGATGAAGGATCTAGGCCCGAAACGTCAGCCTTTCTGCTCCTATGATGCTGCTTGGCTGCTGTATTCATCCAGCCCTGCACCTTGTTGTCTCTGTTTACTCAACCAACCGTATACTTTCAAAATTCAGAACATGCTGTCCAACACTAGGTGCGATTCTGTGATTGGGCAGCACTGACTGAATAATCATGAGTAAGCCAAGAATTACACTAGATTACCAACCAATTTAAGATTATCTGACAAGTTTACAACACTGCTCACTTACATTTGCCAAAAGCTACATATACAGGGCCTGGTCCTCTTCTGTAAAAATAAATTTGCTCAGGCATTGTACCTATATAATTAAACAATTATTTGGATGACACTTTCCTGATATGTTCCCCATGAATGTTGTGCCCAACCACAGTCAATTTGCCTTTTCTTAACTTTTTTTAAAAGAAAATGCTTAGGTGGTAAATGGTTGAGGAACTGCCATGGAGAATGCACTAGGAAACAATCAGAGTCCATTTACCCACAAATCAGCACCCCCTCCCATTTATCATGCAGCGTAAATGATCCTTTCCTTTGAAATTTTGTATTGTAACATCTGTTCTGATGAAAGATGAGTGTAAGATGAAAACCTTTAGCATCATGGAACAGAATTTTACAGGGTGAGGGGAGAAATTTGGGATAGACAGCCAGCAAATATTCCTGCTTGGTAACCGTGACATGCTGTGGGTGGGCTCAATTGATAGAACCTGGGCCTTCTGCCTCTCCTCAGTGGGAGGATATCTCACCCTCTGGGGATGCTTTCCAATATGCAACAGTTCTGGCAGCATCCCTTTGGTACTGGGCATGTCTGCAATGTAGGCAGACCTGGGAAGAAAGAGCAATGGATTGCAGACCAGGTATACAAGATATTGGACAGGAAGGTTTAGTGACCGTAGGGAAGGAGTGGAGAGGTGAATTTTCAATTCCCCGTAGGAGGAAGGAAGGGTATTGGGTGCTGTCTTCTGGACGGGTGCCCCTGATGCCACAGTAGTATAACCTTTCTTGACCTTTGTACAAAATGAGCAGCATGCCTCCACCTGCCTGCTGACACCATCTATTTTATGGTATGGATGGAGTAATATTGGGGTCAATCAAATCAAACTCAGTGGATCCTTAATTATTTATTTACATATTGTGAGAAGGCTGCCAATTTTAACACTCATCCACCCTCTCTATTTGGAGGTGAGTGGTCTGCTAAGGGTTGCTTTGGAAGGTGGTGGGCTGAGCACATGCACTATTTAATGTTGAACCACCCCCAACCCCACTGCAATACTGAAACACATCTTCCAGGCATGGCATGGAAAATCCAGCACCATGTCACTTCTTCAGAAATACTCAAGTTTCACTCCTGTTCTGTCCTCTCAAGCAAGTATACATTAAATTATCACAATCTTTTAACTTTAATCTTTTGTGATTTTGCCTTTTTGACTTTCTGTAAGGGGCTTCATGGAAGATTTTCATAACTCTTTGTGTTACCTCCTCCTGTATATTTTCTTAGCTTGTGTGCTACCTCCTCCTCATGCTCTCTTCTTACAACTTCATATTTTCATACATTGTAAAAACTGAGACCAAGGGCTTTTTCAGTATTTCTGCCATTTCCTTATTTCTGCCATTTCCTTAATTCTCTATAAGCAAGAATTCCTTTTGACATATTTACTAAGCCCACTCCTTTTATACTTGCCAGGTTTTTAGAATTTTTATTACAGGTGGACTTCCTGCCTAGTCCCTCATGACTTTATAATCCTTTAACAAAAAAAAACTGAGAAAACTGCAGATGCTGGAAATATGAAACTAAAATGGAAATTGCTGGAAGCGTCAGCAGATCTGAAGGGTCAAAGGGTCACTGGACCTGGAACATTAACTGAGGTTTTTCAGCAGATCTGTTTTTGAGTTATAATAATTAATTTCCTTTCAATCATTTCTGTCCTCTGCATTTTCTTTACAATAGTTAGTTTGAAATTGGTCCATACCCTTTTTCAGTCTTAAATTTTGATTGCCCTAGTCATGCAAGGAGCTTCATCTTTTGCTGTACTCGCTTTACTTTTTGTGGCAATAAATCTAGCTTGTATTCTCATCAGCTGTTTGAGTTTTGGTCAAAAACTGATAATTGATTGTGGGTACGTAAATTGAGTATTGCTGAAAAAGAGACATTGGGCTGGATCTTACAGACTCCCACAGTGGGAGTGGGCAGGTGCCCAGCTCACTACCGTCCCAGCCACGTCATAATATGCAGGGTCAGTGAGTGTCAAAATTAGCATCAAAAACAAAGTTGCTGGAAAAGCTCAGCAGGTCTGGCATCATCTGTGAAGGGAAAAACAGAGTTAATGTTTCGGGTCTGGTGACCCTTCCTCAGAAGCAGACCTGAAATGTTAATTCTGTTTTTTCCTTGACAGATGCTGCCAGACCTGCTGAGTTTTTCCAGCAACTTTGTTTTTGTTTCTGATTTACAGCATCCGCAGTTCTTTTGGTTTTTTTTGTCAAAATTAGCATCCTGCTCACCTTTTGTAAACAAATAATTCAGTGTCCATTAACCTTGTTGAAAGTTCAGTTGATTCCAGTATTTCCCAGTCCACGCATTAAAAAGGTTGATGTAGGCAGGCATGCAGGAGTAAGCTGCCTGTTCTAGGTTTTTTTTAATCAACCTGCTCAGAGGTATTATGATGCACCTCTGGAGCAGCTGGGGCTTGAACCCAGGTCTCCTGAATCAAAAGTAGGTCAACATTTTGTCCTGTGTCTGATGCACATTGTTTTCTCTCCAGTTTGTGGGCTAGTTCCTTTTAATTGCATTAAAATTTGTTTTGCTTTCCTTCAGTCAGGGACTATTAATCTTTGCTGCCTCTTTACATTTATTTTAAATTGAACCTCTTGGACCGTTTCTTGGCACAAAATCGATTGCTGTCTGTTCCTTGTCACAATGAAAGTCGCAGAAAAAGTCCTGTATACGTTGTACACCCCCTTCTCTTCGTCCACTATTTGTGTTACATCTCCCCTACTTTTTGGATAAATTAAACCACATATTATTCTGCATTTTGCTGTAATTTGTTTACGTATTTCTCTATTTTCTTTCCAATGTTCAGTGGTTTATAAGCAACTCCCAAAGCACTGGCAGTTCCCTTCTTAATCCTTAACTAGCATTTTCACTATCCCATGTATAACATTTTATTGCTACCAGCAAGAGTGGTCTTTCCTAAACAGCTTCAGGACAAGCCAGGGAGCCATGTACAGCCAACCTCCACTACTGGCCTCAGTACAACCACTTGCACACTTGTAGAGAGACGAACAATGTTACATATTACCCCCATAAGTGCCCCTTCTATAAATTGTGGCGGATCTCAAATTCGGCAAAATAGGTGACTGTCACATGTCTCCAAGAATTTGCATTCGGTAAATAAATAATAGTAAAATTTATTGCTGAGTCATAGAAGTGTTACAGCACAGCAAAGAGGCTGTTATGTCCATTATGCCTCTTTCAACTCTACAAGCAAGCATCATTAGGTAATCTAATCTCCTGCTTTTTCCCCATATTCTTGTACACTATTTCTATCCAAATAATCATCCGATGCCCTTTTGAATGCCTTATTTGAAAGGGAATCTGATATTGAACCTGGCACACTACTTTTCTTCCTACTCCGTTGTCCTTATTTTCGTACCGGCTGTTTAGCTTCCTTGCCCTGCCTTACCCTATGAAAACGTAAGAAAACCTTTTGCATCCTGGGGACTTAGTGAACCTTAGCTGTATTGTCTCCAATGCAAATATGTCCTTTTAAATATGGAGTTCAAAACGGCACAAAATGTTCCAAATACCTTTTTACATAACTGAGCTAGTCTATTTTTTTTCATGGACAGTTGTTCCTGTGAGAAATTAACAGCCTTTTGTTTTTAAAAAAGCAAATTTTTGCATGAAGTGTCTTGTCACTTAGTTCTCATACAATCCCTACAGTGTCGAAACAGGCCCTTCGGCCCAACAAGTCCCCAATGACCCTCGGAGGATCCCATCCCCATCCCCATCCCCATCCCCATCCCCATCCCCATCCCCAT
>NC_063337.1:55521108-55589672 GCF_021869965.1 Rhincodon typus | reverse complement strand
TCCCCATCCCCATCCCCATCCCCATCCCCATCCCCATCCCCATCCCCCACCTAATCTACACATCCCCGAACACTACGGGCAATTTAGCATGGCTAATCCACCTAGCCTATACATCTTTGGACTGTGGAAGGAAACCAGAGCACCCGAAGGAAACCCACGCAGACATGGGGAGAACGTGCAAACTCCACACAGACAGTGACCCAAGGCTGGAATCAAACCCAGGTCCCTGGTGCTATGAGGCAGCAGTGCTAACCACTGTGCCACCGTGCTGCCCCATTTATAAAGGTGTTCTGAGGAATATGCTGAGGTTGTGAATGTAAACATTTTTACGCATTGTTTTACATTTTCAAAAACTTGTTGACTCCTGCACCACAGAGTCGTGACTGTATTATCAACTGCTTCGTAACACATTATTCAAGTCAAATTACCAACTTGCTTTCCATTCAGAGCTGTGTGATTATCAGGCTTTACTTGCCCACATAAAATATTATTTCTCTCGGTATGAAAGAAGCAAACTAGTTAAAATATCAATTATTTTTATCCATGACCCATGATCATTCCCTAAATGATTGTATCTTTGTATTTTAAGATCAGTCCTATTCAATGGAAGGCTTTTGCCTCAACAGTTACATGCAACAAAACCCAGGAGGAACTTTTAATCATTCATATGAATATATTTATATTTCATAGAGTGTCTGTAGTGTGGGTTATATACATGGCTGGATTTTGCTAGTAATTGCATTATCCCACAAATGGGAGGGGAACATTGCTTGTAGTTCCCTAACAGTCAGAGATGTTTCTGTGATGAAGCAAGTATGGTGAATGATCTGAACTGAGCTGGTTGTTTTCATTTTAATTACTGCCAAAACACCCTGTCTATTTCAAAATGTTTTTAATCAGAGTATACTTATTTCCAGTAACAGCTGCTGAGACAGGTCAACATTCAAAAAGTACTCTAATTCTTGATGTAATGTTTATCATAGGTCACCTACAACATATTAGCTTAGCAGTAACCTTGGGTGTTATCTAACTTGTCCTCTTTCTTCATCAACAAACAGTTCCATTGTCAATACTAAACTTGAGTGTATGTATTTTTTTGACTCTTGGAGCTGGAGGAGACAGGGAAAGAGAGTCAGAGTCTCTGACTCTGCAAGCCCATGTCCATTAAGGAGACCCCTGCTCAACATAAAAGCAAAGTACTGGAAATTGGAAATAAAAGCAGAAAGTGTTGGAGAAACTCAGCAGGTTAACAACATCTATGTTGGGGAAAAAAACAGAGTCAATGTTTCGAGTCGAATGATTGACTTATTGGAGTCAGTCATACAGCACAGATCTAACTCGTCTATGCCGACCAAGTATCCTAAACTGAACTAGTTTCCTGCGAATGGTCCATTCCCCCTAAACTTTTCCTATCCATGTACCTCTCCAAGTGTCTTTTAAATGTCGTAACGATACCTGCATCTGCCACATCCTTTGGCAGTTCATTCCAAATGTAAACCACCCTCTGTGTGAAAAAGTTGTCCCTCAGGTCCGGTTTAAATCTTTGTCCTTTCACCTTAAACTTATACCCTCTAGATTTGGACTCCCCTACCCTAGAGAAAAGATCTTGGCTATTCACTGTATCCATGGTGCTTGTGATTTTATAAACTTCTATAAGGTCACTTGGAATTCTTCTGAAGAAGTGTCATACTGAACGGAAGCTGCCAGACCTGCTGAGTTTCTCTAGCACTTTGTTTTTAGTCCTATTGAGCATATTTTTGTTCCAGGGAGGAGGGGAAAGTTGACAAAGGATGCACGGTGAGGATGGCAATCTACAAGACCCAACTTCATTTACTGGAGCATCAAAGCAGTTGTAGTAATAACTGCCAGGCCCTTTGACAATTGTATCCATACAATCAGTTGAAAGAGATAGCCAGACATGTTTTTTTTTAACACGACCTCTGTATGAATGTTTGACTGGCTAATACACTCAGCCCGAAAGGTATTGTTGACAAAGCCTGCAGGGGAATGATATTTAGTTTGATTAAATACATTTATTACCTTATAATAACCTAATCGATCTTGGAAGATTTTTCTGTTTTTGTTTCATTATACCATTATACAATTAATTGACAGCTTAGACAATGTAAGGCAATGTATTTCAAAGGGAATATTAATTGATGTTGGCTTTTTTAATTCATTCACGGGATGAAGGCATCACTGGCCAGGCAGCATGTATTACTCATCCCTAATTGCCCAGAGGGCAGTTCAGAGTCAACCACATTGCTGTGGGTTTGGAATCACATGTAAGCCAGACCAGGTAAGGATGGCAGTTTCCTTTCCTAAAGGACATTAGTGAACCAGATGGGTTTTTCCAACAATCGACAATGGATTTATGGTCATCATTAGACGCTTAATTCCAGACTTTTTTATTACTATTGAATTCAAATTCCACCATCTGTTGCTCTTTACTGAAGAGAATGCTTCCTCTGTGGTTCACCACTCATCTGGAGTGCCAGGAACCATGTCTATGTTCAGAATGGGCCTGACTCCATCAAAGCACATAGGATGTTTGAAATACCACCATGATGGATCTGGCAAGGGAAGAAATGCTGCATGAGGGCTTGCTACCCATACCTTTATCCCACACTAACAAAATCTTGCTGCAAGTGAGAATTGAGGCAAGAATCCAGGAATCATGCCAATTTAACTACATTTAAGAGCCTTCTGACTCAACCTAGCTCCACAAAAATCCTGGCCTTAATGTTTATTCAAATCCCCATCTCTAATATCCTTTTGTATTTGTTGCCTAAGTTCTCGCTGTTTCCCATTAGTCCCTAACCTGTATGTTGGCTATCCTATGTTGAGTGCCAATTCTGAACAGTCAATTTTAAAATTTATATCTGCCCATTCACATTCACACCACTTCATATTCATTGGTCCAGCCCTACGATCCTCTGAGAACACTCACTCCTCTTGTCCATCACAAGCTTGTTTCACCCCAGATTAGTAGCTGTGCCTTCATCTGTCCATGCATTCCCTCACTAAGCCTCTCTGCCTCTTCAACTATCTCTCCTCTTAAGACATCCTTGGAAACATAGCTCTTTGACAGTTTTTGGTAACCTGTCCTAAGGTAGTCTTTGGCTCAGTCTCCTTTTTTGTCTGATCGCATTCCTGTGAAGCATCTTTGATATTTTACTACATTTAAGGCACTTTATAAACACAAATTGTTGTTGAATTTAGTGATGAGTTCAAATTGGCAGTATTTTGAGCCCATCTAACTACATTTAACAAACTAACCTCAAAAGAAAAAATGGGTAACTATGTGGTCTTTACCACCACCTGCAAGGAGACTCTATCAATATATGACTGGTGGTTCAAACTAGTTTCATGGTCCACACATGTAATAGTATATACTCTGGCCTGGCATGTTTTTCTATGGTTAAATGATCACCCAGTTCTAATGAAGGTTGATATCAGCGTTGCCATTTCAGTGATTGAAGAACCAGTCTTTAACAAAATTAGCTCTGGCCTCCAACCTTTAATTTTGCACTAGACCTTGACCAGATTGCGAACCCATACCAGGGAACCTTTATGATTAGGGGTACAACTTAGTTTCAGTCTCTAATGAGTAGCAACAGGTTCAGTTACCACTGATTGTAGCAAAAGATTTGGACCCAAGTTTGATGGGGTGAAATTGGTTGAGAAAGCTTCACCTCGATTGACTCAACATTTTCCGATAAGAAAATGGCTGCCAGACTGAAGTCGTTATTAAATATCCAGAAGTTTTTTAGGAGGGTCCAGGAACTATCGAAGGAGCGAAGGCCACCTTGCATGTTGTCCAGGAAGCAATTCCATGATTCTGCAAGGCCCACCCAGTCTGTTTGCCCTACGGGTAAAAGTAGAGTCAGAAATCGGGAGGCTGGAAACCAAAGGAGTCATTAAACAGTCCTGTTCGTGAATGGGCAGCACTGGTTGTACCGATTGTGAAGCCCGATTGGTTGGTTTGCCTTTGTGGGGATTTTAAACAAACGGTAAACAGCTTTTTGCATCTGTGAATACCCAATCCCTCACAGAGGATTTATATACAAAGCTGGCAGAGGTTGCTGTTTTTCATGAAGTGGGACATGAGCCACACGTAATTGTAATCGCAGTTATGTAAAGATTCCCTGAAGTATGCACAGCTAATACCCTTAATACCCATAAAGGTTTGTACCAATATGCAAGACTGCCATTTAGAGTATCATTGGCCTGTGCAATTCTTTTCAGGGGATGATGGAGCACATTTTACAAGGTCTATTCCAGGTTGCCATTTATCTAGATGAGTTCTAATAATGGGAAAACGAATAACGAGCACTTAGAGAACTTGAACATAGTCCTTTCTCGCAAGCGGGCGTATGCCTTAGAAGGGAAAAATGTGTGCACACAGGCACCCCAATGACCTATTTAGGTGACAGAGTCAACTCGACTGGCTTACACCTATTCAAAGATAAAGTGAGGGCAATCAAAAGTGCCCTAACTCCCACGTCTGTACCAAAGCTTAGCTCTTTCCGTGAGCTGATACTTTATTATGCAAAGTTCATACATAACCAGGCCTCCATCCAGGTATCTTCGTTTCAACCTTTGAAAAAGATTCAGCCTTGGAAATGGTTGTGTAGCCAAGCCATAGCTTTCAGGGACGTGAAGGAGCTGCTATCATCGTCTAAGGTGTTGGCACACTATGATCCCAAGCAAGATCTGCTATTGACATGCATGCCTCCCTGTACGGCACTGGGATAGTATTAGCTCATAGGTGGCCCAATGAAGAGGAATGCCCAATAGCATGTGTATCAGGACTTTGACTAATGCAGAGCGTAAATATGCCTAGATAGAGAGTGAAGGTTTGGCAGTTATATTTGGAGTCAGGAAGTTCCAACAATACCTTTTTGTAGACGTAAATTTGTCATAGTAACGGACCACAAGTCCCTGCTAAGTCTGTTTAAAGAGGACAAGGCAGTGCTGCTCATAGCTTCAGGCTGAATTCAGTGGTGGGCTGTAATCCTAAGTTTGTATAATTACAAGTTGGCGCTGCTGGTACTGCCGCTGGAAGAGTCTGTAATGATTTTAAATTTTTCTGACCACACTTCCAGTCATAGATGACAATATCAGACTTTGGACGCAGAAAGGTCTGGTCCTGGCAAAGCTGAAACAGCTGATGGTGATGGGGGAATCCAAAGGCCAATCACAAACAGAATTAAAACCTTTTGGACCTGGAGAAACCAGATCATCAGGAACAGCATATTATTATGGGGGTCAAGGGTGATTGTCCTGAGCAAAGGTCACCACCAGATACTGGCCGAACACCACCAGTGGCATCTGGTTATATCTGGTGACCAGGATTGGATGCAGACATAGCCATGTTGGTGGACTAGTGCCAACAAGGACAAAATTACTGCCAGCACCTCCCCCACATTCGTGGGACTGATCAGATAAACCCTGGACTTGGTTACAAGTCAACTATGTAGGCTGTTTCTTGAGCCCAGTGTTCTTAGTCATTGTGGATGCCCACTCAAAGTGGCTACACTTGCAAATGGCATCAAGAACGCAATGCTGGACACAAGACTCCTCAAAGCAAGAGAGACAGTTTACTTCTTGAGACAAAGTGTATTGTAGGAACCATGGGAAAAGGTAAGAGGCATGGTCAACGTGAGGTTAGGTCCAGTGATGCATAAAGTTCAGGTAGGTGCAGCAGTCCTGAACAAGCATGTTGACCAAATGAAAGCTGCAAACTCGCAAACAGTGCAGGAGAAAAACATGTCTGGCTTCTTGACAGCCTTTCCGACTGTTTTGGAATCTGTGGGTTCTCCCCCCACCCACCCCCCCACCCCCTCCCCCACCCCAAGTGTTGAAGATACCTTGGAATCTGAGATGGACACAGTGAATGTCACTGCCTCAATGCCCATGTTACCTGAAGCAGGGAATTTCTTCTGAGGTGCTCCGAGCGCAAGAGGCGAGCTACTGTGTGTTACATGCCTCCTGTATTGGAGGCAGAGTTGGAGGAACCTGACCCGGTGCTGAAACGCCCCAGGATGGCCTACAAAAAAGAACCAGCCTATGTCCTTGGACTCTGGGGGAGGGATATAGTGATTGGAACTAGGTCAGCCAAGTGGACCTCATAGGAGTTTCCTGATTGGGGCTGTTAATCTGGTCTGGTCAGAGAGCCCTGGCTGACAGATAAGAATGAGTGTCAGATATCCCGTTCTCTTTGAGAACTGGCTGTCAAAGACTCCACATGTGTAAATAAAGGGTGACTTGGTGACGGGATACCAGCTTCAGTCGAGTTATTTCACTCCCTATGCATAAATTGACTGCCATATTTTCCATGTCTTACAAGAACAACATCAAATTCACCATCCTCTCTACAACATTTTGATAATCCTGAGGTATTGTAACCATCTGTATAAGCAAGCCTTTGTTTTACCTGACTCTTCAGTTTAGTTGAGGAGCCTATTGATGAACAGTCATTTAGGCGACAAAAGAAGTGGGTCGACAACAAATAGAAACATTTTAACTGTCTCTTTCTTTTACTTTGAACTTTTTTTTTGGTGATCAGGTTTTCAAAAAGAGCAAGCAGAGGCTGTAGTCACAATATTAGCAAATTTAACCTGCGCTAATATGGAATCCACGTACAAGGACATGGTAACCAAGGCACAGCAGGTAGGTGGAGTTTTTTGAGACTGTGTACAAGAAACTGGCTTTTATATCTCTTTTCTGATAAAATGGAAACAAATTCTAAACAATGTTTTGGAAACTTTCATTGGTAAATTTACTTCTGACTATCTCAAGGTGAAGAAATTCTCCCAGTTTGCTACAAGACTTGATGAAAAATGCTCTTCCCTTTAAAATAAGGGGAATAAAACTCTGCTGGGCGAGAGTCTGGGAAATCAATTATTTAGATAAATGAAATCATAATTAACTGCCCCTTTTTAGAAACACAGGACTGGACATTCCACTGAATCCCTGATTAAAGCTGACTGTGGGAATTGAAGATTCTGATGTGCAATTTCCCTGTGCCTGGATCTCTCCAAAGGAATCCACTAAAGGGGGATAATTCAAAGGGCTCTGCATCTGTTAAGTTAACAGTTACCCAAGAAAGGTTGATGATTTAAAAACCAAATTTAACTCCTGGTTAAAGAATAAGATGACCCACTAACTTACCATACCTGTCCCCCACCTCTGCCTGCCATCACTAAGACATCGACTAGCACACTGTCCAGGAACTGCATTGCTGAGCTGAGCCCCCAGGGCCCAGTAGCCTGTGCCCACTGAGCCCATTTGCATCTTCACCTTCCCACCACCACCGCACTCTTCCATTCCCTTTCAAACCAGCCTCAACAACATCTACCCCCTTGCTGGCTTGTGCTAATATATTGTGCCCCCTTACAGGCAGGCACAGACATGTCCCTCTCTGTTAACGTTTGTCTTCCTATTTGCGTATTGCCCTTGTGTTAAGCTTTCAGCAACCTACGAGCAAGAACACTAAGGTGATTGGGCATCAACATTTCTGAATCTGTCATCATTTAAGAAATGCTCTTTTTTATTTTGCTTTTCCTACCAAAGTGGATGACTTATCATTATTCCATCTGTCATGTTTTTACCCACTTGTTTAGCCTGTCTAAATCCCAAGGAAGCCATGTTGCATCCTCCTCACAACTCCCATTCCCACCTAGTTTTGTCATTGGCAGACTTGGAAATACTGCATTTGGTCCCCACATCCAACTGCATTGGCCACAGACTGCCCAGCTGAAAATGTCACATCTATTTCTACTCTCTTTTTTTTCCTGTTTGTTAACCAGTTCTCAGTCTATGCTAGCACATTATCCCCAATCCCATGTGACCAAATATTGTTTAATAACCTGTCTGGGACCTGATCAAAAACCTTTGAAAATCTCTAAATTTTCTATAACATTTGTTGAATCCCCCTTATCTATTCTGCCAGTTATATCCTCAAAAATCTTCAAGAGGTTTGTCAAGCCTGGTTTCCCTTTCATAAATCCATGTTGATTCTGCTGAATTCTGCCATTATTTTCTAAGTGTCCAGTTGTCACATTCTTTATAATAGATTTCAACATTTTCCCAATACAAGGTCAAGCTAATGTCAAAATATATTGCTTCCCATTTTCTGTCCCCCTCCACCTCTCTTAAATACTGGGAATACATTTGCTACTTTCTAATCTGCAAGAAACTTTCCACAATCTGTAGACTTTGGAATAACCACCAATGCACCCACTGTCTCTGCAGTCATATTTTTCAACATTGGTATGGAGATCATGAGGTGCAGGGGATTTAGCTACTTTCGGTCTCATTAATTTCTCTAGTATTACTATTTTACAGATACTAATTTATTTTAGTTTCTCATTAGTCCCTTGGTTCTCTGCACTTTGCACTTTTCTGCAGGTTTTTTTTTATTTTCTCCATGAAGACAGATTCTAAGATCCTGTGGTTTTTTCTTTTGCTCTGGGGTTAGGTGTGCAGATGGGGGCATTTCCTGGCATTGTAAACCCAACCTGGGAAAAACTGGCTCAGATTTTCAGTCCAGAATGGTGGGGTTCCCTGGGAGACAGATTGGGCAGGAGCTACGTCCATGCACTGGCATGTTTAAAAGATTAATAAAAGAGTTAATATTTGTCACCCTGCAGCTGTATCATTATAATGGCAATTACAGCATATCAGTTTACTTCTGTTTATGTTGATAATTCAGCTGTCTTGTTGCAAATGCTGCAAGAACAGCCTTTAATTCTGCCACTTTTACCTTTTTGTGTATTTTGACCCTACTTGCTGCTGGCCCTTGTTTCTCCTGCCTTACAGTTTTGCTTAATACTTTTCTTCCTATCATTACCAGCTTTGTTTTTCTACTATCGGAATGTTGTTTTAGCTTCCTATTCCCATGCCGAGTTTTAAACACTGCCCAACAGCATTGGGAAATCTCCCTGTAATGATAATGGTGCTACCAAGGTAAGTCCTGTCTTCCTTGTACAGATTCTGTCTGCTCCAGACCCAACTCCAATGCCTCAGAACTTTAAAGGCCTCCATCCTGCACTATCTCTCCAGCAACGTGTTCATTTGCTCTATCCCATTCCTACATTCACTAGTAGGGCAGCATACTGTGTTGGATGCTGATGTTATTAAGGGCTACATATATGTTCCTCTCCTCTCCTCCGAATGGTATTCCATTCTGATGTCTGTGCTTGAATCAAGTCTATAAGATTGTCTTCTGTGGAATGAAGCCCATACTATTGTTATTAGCATTCCTTCCATTCTTGTATTAACATTTGGGAGAAGACCCCAATCATTCATCCACCTCCCCAATGAAGCAACTTTCAACAGGCTGAATGAGAGGGGGTTCTGCCTGTAAATAAACGTGAGTGCCAGTAACAGAGGGTTTGGAGGGTAACAGGAACATTTTCTGAGAAAGGAAAATCACCATAGTCTTACCAGACCCATTACAGTCTGCTCTCTCTCAGAGAGAGATAGCTCATGGCGGTTTAACCGGAGGTTCACCACACCTCAGGTAAGGGAAGAGGTTGTGAAGGAGAGTCCTTCATGGTAACCTCAGCCAGTGTGGGAATTGAACCCATGCTGTTGGCATCACTCTGTATCGCAAACCAGTCATCTAGCCAACTGAGCTTTTCCTTAAGACAACACAAAAGGGAACCCATGATGTTCTATTGCCATGCACTGCCAATAAATATTTTGTATCATTGCCTGACTAAATTGTAAAGGACAAAGTAGAGTAAAAAAACAAGAAAACTGTTGTCATTGTATAGAATTTAAAAACTACAACATATATTATTGTTTTGGAACATCTAATGTCTGTTTCTTTCAGGAAATAATGCTGCAACAAATCATGGCCCATTTAGACTCCATAAGAAAGGATATGGTAATTCTGGAGAAAAGTGAATTTTCTAACCTGAGGATGGAAAATGAGGTATGACTCTGAAATACATAAAATACAAGTGACTAATGAAATTAACAGTTTTGGGGGTTAAATTGAATAGCTCCCAATATGGGCACAGTGATTGCATTGTGAGATTAACTTGCATTCATTCAATGCAAAAACAGACAGCATGACAACTCCCTAACAGTTGTGCGATAGAAAGATTGCTGTATGGTCAGCTGTGGTGGAAATTATCTCTGGAATTAAAAGCTACTCTTGATAATAGTGATCATGAAACCTTCGTCCACTGCCATAAATACCGATACAGATCATCAATGTGCTTTGGGGAAAGGATTTTGCTGTCTTTATCGTACACATGACTTCAGACCCACAACAATATGGTTGCCTCTTCAATGCCCTCTGAAATGGTGGAGCAAGCCACTCTGTTGAATCAAACTGCTTTTAAAAAAAAAAAACAAATAGCAAAGAAACAGGACAGCCGTCTTTGTATTGAACCTCTGGAGATGAGAGAGATATTAAATGAGTATTTTGCACCAGTTTTTACTGTGAAGAAAGAAATGGATGCTAGAGAACTCAAGGAAATAAAAATTGATGTTTTAAAAACAGTTCACGTTACAGAAGAGGAAGATCTGGTGCTCTTGGAGATTGTAAAGGTGACTAAATCTCCAGGACCTGATCTAATGTAACCCAGAAATTTGTGGGAAATAAGGGAGTGGTAAAAGGTTGCTTTTCAGACTGGAGACCTGTCACCAGCGGTGTTCCACAGGGATCAGTTCTGGGTCCTTTTTGTTTGTCATTTATATAAATTATTTGGATGAGAATATGGAAGGTACAGTTAGTAAGTTTGCAAAATTGGTGGCATAGTAGACAGTGAAGAACAAAAACAGAAGTTGCTGGAAAAGCTCAGCAGGTCTGGCATCATCTGTGAAGAAAAAAAAAATCGGAGTTAATGTTTTGGGTGCAGTGACCCTTCCTCAGAACTGATGGTAGCTGGGAAAATGTTGGTTTATATGCAGAAAATAGGGAAGTGGATCGTGTCAGGAGTAAACAATAGAATGGAGCCTGAAGAGAGAGAAGAACACTTGGATAGACAAAGGAGTTGATAACGATCTGGCTAGGAGGGTGAATAGTTGTTAATGGGGACTGTTAGTGACTAAAAATACATAGTGTGAAATGGCAGGCTATGTGATAAGAAGGCCTAGTGTGTGGGGGAAGGTGGCTAGGCCATGAGAGAGTTAAAATCATTGAACTTGATATTGAGTCCAGAAGACTGCAGGATCCCCCAAGTGGAAAATGAGATGTTGTTCTTCCAGCTTGCGTTGAGCTTCGTTGGAACACTGCAGCAAGCTAGAGACAGATGTTGGCTAGGGAACAGGGTGGTGTGTTAAAGTGGCCGGCAACAAATAGCTCAGGGTCTTTTTTGCGAGCAGAACATAGATGTTCTGTGAAACAGTCACCCAGTCTACGCTTTGTTTCCCCAATGTGGAGGAGATCACGTTGTGAGCAGTGAATGCAGTAGACTAGATTCTGGGAAGTACAGGTGAAGTGTTGCAGGGGAAGATGCTGTGGGGTTGTTGGTGGGGTGGGGGGGGAATATGTGGTGGTGGTGGTGGTGGTGGTGGTGTGTTGGCAATGAAGGAAGATTGGACCAGGGTGTCCCAGAGGGAAGGGTCCCTATGGAAGGCGAACAAGGGAGGGGAGGGCAATATGTGTCCAGTGTTGGCATCTTGCTGGAGGTGGCAGAAATAGCATCTGGTGATCTTCTGGATGTGACAGTGAAGAGGGTTTTCTAAGATTACAAAGGGATCTTGATCAAATGGGTCAATGGGCTGAAAATAGCAGATGGAGTTCAATTTCGGTAAACGTGAGGTATTGCATTTTGGTACAACAAAGCAGGGCAGAACTTAAACAATTAATAGTAGGTGTCTTTTCCTTAGGATGGGGGATTTCAAGACTTGGGGCATATTTCTAAGGCGAGAGTAGAGGTTAAGACACGGGCAAATTTTTACATAGCAGGTGGTTCACGTGTGGAATGAACTTCCTGATGAAATGGTGGATGCAGACAGTTACAACATTTAAAAATCACTTAGTTAAGTACATGAATAGGAAAGGTTTGGAGGGATATGTGCCAGGAGCAGGCAGGTGGGACAAGTTCAGTTTGGGATTATGTTTGGCATGGTCTGGTTGGACTGAAGTATCTGTTTCCATGCTGTATGTCTATGATATCAACTTAACACCAGAAATGGCAACTGTACACTTGCCCTGCCAACTTTGCAAAGTCCTGCTTACAAACATCTGGATACTTATGCTAAGGCTAAGAATGCTATCTGGCAGACTAGTTGAGCAAGATCTGGACATTTTTGTAAAGTGTGATTCTGGGAGTATGTCCAAAACACCATCATCACTATCTGTGTTCTTCCTGTCTCACCAGCAGGACACACCCAGTAAAGGCAGCGGGCACAGTTGTATAAAATTGAGAGCAATTTTTCCTGGTTGATCCTCAACATTAATCCCAAGTTCCTCCAGGGCCTGACCTCATTACAGCCTTCATCCAAACATGGACAAAAGAGCTGAATTCAAGAGGTGAAGTGAGGTGAGAGTGAATGATGTCAAAGGCAGTCAAGATAACATTTGACCAGGTGCATCAGAAGCTCTAGGAAAACGAATGTTGATGGGAATTTGTGAGGAGGGGACTTTACACTGTTTAAGCCATCGTTAGTTAAAGAGAAAATGGTTGTAGTTGTTGGAGGACAATCATCTCAGTCCCAGGACCTCACTTCAAGAGTTCCCCAGGGTAGTGTCCTAAGTCTGACTATCTTCAGCTGCCTCACCAATGACTTTCCATCCATCTTAAGCTCCGAATTAGCAATAGACAATCATCAGTGAACAATGTTCAGCATCATTCATGACTCCTCTGATACTGAAGCAGCCTATTTATATTTAGCAAAACCTAGACAATATTCCTGCTTCAGATCAGAGTGACAAGGAACATTCATGGTACACAGGTGCCAGGTAATGACCACCTCCAATAGTAGAGAATCTAACCATCACTTCTTGACATTGTCAATAGGGTGACCGTCACTAAATCCTCCACTGTCGGCATCCTAGGAGTTATCATTTACCAGAAGCTGCATTGCACAGCTTTATAAATACTGTGGCTACAGAAACTGATCAGAGGCTAAGAATTTTGCAGCAAGTGACTAATCTCCTGAATCCCTAAAGCCTGTCCACCATCTACAGAATACAAGTCAGGAGTTTGATAGAATACTCCCCATTCAATTGGATGGGTGGAGCTCCAAGGACACCAAAGAAGCTCAACACTATTGAAATGAAGTGGCTTGCTTAATTGTTACCTCATCTGCTGCCGTAAATATTCACTGTCTTTTACCAACACAGTGGCAGCAATATGTACCATCTAGAAGAACTTCTGCAGCAACTCACCCAGGCTTCTTCAGAAACAACTTCTAAAGTCATAATCACTACCACCTCAAAGGATAAGAGCAACAGATGCATGGGAAAACCACCGCTTGCACGTTCCTTCCCAAGCCACAAACAAAAACATCCTGACTTGGATTTATATTCCCATTCCTTCACTGAAACTAGGTCAAAATCCTGGACCTCCCTTCCTTTCTAACAGCCTTCTAGGTGTCCCTGCTCCCCAAGGATTGCAGCAGTTCAAGAAGGCAGCTCACTGCCACCTTCTCCAGGACATGGATTGGACAAGAAAAGATAGTCCAAACAGTGATGCCCACCTCCTGTGAAATAATACATTTTATTAAAATGCACTTGTTAACAATGCAGATTAATAGCTGCAGGGGGTCCATGATCAGGGGGTCCAAAATCATAACATGCTAGAATTGCTCATGTTTTGAGGTGCTGAATCATCCACGACTTCTTTTGGGCTTGGGAACAGTGAAGCATTGAATATCGGGGGAGAAAGGGCAGGCTAAAGGGTTTTCCACACTGATGAAGGAGGTCTGTATGCAAAGGGTGCCAGGAGACTTTAGACACATACTCAAAAGGCAGTGCAAGCAAATGGATGTGGAGGTCAATTGTAAGAGCCAAGCCACAAGGACCTGGGCACAGTGTGGCCAGATAGTCAAAGATCTCACATGAATGGGCAAGTTTACAAATGCCACACCCTACTCACTTTATTGTTAACTGCAGAAACCACTCATTCTCCACACACCTATTACTCACTTACCAACAATCTCTCAGAATTCATACCATATATTCACATGTTTCACCTCCCACTCAAGCACTATATGATTAGGGACCGAAGTGTTGGAGGCCCATTCGAATGGATGTGGACATACCCCTGAATTTAACAGGATAAGTAGATCTTGTTGATGAAGAAAACATTCAGGATATTTTCCTATGTTAGCAAAGGAATATTTATGCCACAGCTACATTAAACACCATTCAGCCCGTTACCAGAGCATTGTGTACAATTCTTGTCATGACATTATAGAAAGAAAATGATTGTATTAGAGAGGACATTTGTGGTGGTGTTGCCAAGAATGGAAAACTTTAACTTTGAGCAAGAATCTTAATACGCTAGGGTTGTTTAAATTAGAAAACTAAGCAATGGGTAGGTTTAATTGAAATATATAAAATTTTAGAAGGCCACGATAGTGTGGATATAAAGGACCTGTTTCTCTCAGTAGAGTGTCCGATATGCAGGCACATACGTTTAAAGGAATTGGCAGAAGAACTAGAGGAAAGTTCAGAAATTCTTTCACCCAGAGGATGGTGGGTGTCTGGAATGAAAGGAAAAAAAAAAAACTATAGAAACCCCCATTGTACTTACACACCTGACGTTTCCTAAACTACAGAGCTACAGACCAAGAGCTGGAAAGTAGGATTAAATTCTTTTTCGGCCACGACAGACACAATGGACCATGTAGGCTCCTTCATAAATCTTCAGTTTCTTATGTTCATGCTTCTTCCTTTCCTTTGTATGCTCAAGAAACACCCACCAACCACAGAGCTGATGCAAGGGTTTTCCCCTGAAGATGGTGAGGTTGTGCAGCAAGCAGTAGAGCACCGTAAACCTGTGTTGCAGGGCTCTTTCTGAGTTGATCATCTTGAGCACCATTGGGAGATAAGGTCTCTTGGTGCTTGCCTGCCTTCCCCCTTCTCTCACTGCAGCTTCTCCTACTCTATTGACCTCTGTTTATTCTCCAATTCAGCTTATTCCAAGGGAATGTTTACTAGTATGTGAATGCATGGGCAAAACAGGTTAATGGTAGCACCAGACGGAAAAGTGGGCTGACAACAAACCTGTGAGCAGATGATGCTCCCTTTTAAGTAGGTGCTAGCTGGTATTTCAGTTATTGAACATACATGAAGGTATTGAATGTACGTTGATTTGAATCTGAATGTACATTCAGCTGTACACCGTTAGCTGGTCAAGCTCCAAAATGTTACTGCTAACTGACAACATAATTTGTCCGCTCTCCATATTTTCAAAGATTTGAATTGCACTGAATGGTTTAGTTACCATGCTTCAGCGCCATTTTGACTTTATAGCAGATATTAAGATATAAGACTGAAATTAAGAAATAAGACTTTAAGTAAAAACAGAATTCATCTTCCCTCTTCTTGTGCTCTGCCTGACATCTGTGGGTCTGGGAGACTTCCACAATGGGCTCCAGCCTACCAATGCTACCACATCACAGTCTGTTCCAGGAGTACCAATTTGGGCCTACTACAGCACCATAGTTGAAGCTCAGCATCTCTGATTCCAATGCTGACTGCAGATGCTGCCTTCTCCACTGATGTTGCCGTGATGCCCATTCGGTTACCGCTTTGACACCACCAGTACCAGACCCAAACAATGTCATAGTTGCCGGTCATCAGATGCCATCTTTTGCTGCTGAACCTACCTTGTCGACATCGTCTCCCCTGATGTGGTAGCTGCCAATGCCAGCACTGGGTCCCGTGCTCGACCCTCCACCAACTCTGCTCCTGCCATCTTACTGGAATCTTCTGCCACGAATGTCTTTCATGGTGGCCCACTCAAGTCCACGCTGGGCTCAGTCGAGTCCACTTGGGACCTGTCGAGTCAGTGCTGGGCTCACTCACTGCTGCAATTACAGCAGGTTAGTATAAGAAGTGGGGGGGGAAAAAAATTAAAAACAGACAGAACGGATGAGTCCTGGGCTCAGGAGCCCCACTCCGCCGCCATCTTGGCATGGGAATGGAAATGAGATTTACTCTGTGTGCTAGCAGCTGTACCAAATGGTATTCCGGGCAATTCACCTCAAGTGTGCAAACAATATTGTCCATGATTTAATTTGCCCAGCTGTGAGACCGTTGCTGCTAAGCTAATTTCTAGACTTGTGCTACTGCCTCGTTCAGTTGACTCAAAGCAGTAGTCTGATTACATCTCTGAAGAGGAAAAGGATACAGTTGCCTCACAGCATGTATATAGTGTGTGTGTGTGTGTGTGTGTGTGTGTGTGTGTTTTAGTTCAAGTCATTTTCAAATACTTACATTATCTATGATGATACTTACTTCCGTGTGGCCTTGTAGGAATGCTAAACTGTCAAAGGTGCAGTTTTTCAGATGAGATGTTAAATCAAAACCTTGCCCATTGAATGTGAAACATTCCATAACACTATATTTTAAAAATAGGGGATTTCTTATCAGTGACTATCATCTTGTTTCTATATATCCCATCAAGCAATGTCACTAGAACAAATCAAATGGTCATTTGTTGCATTCTGCTATTTTCCCATCAATATGGCAAACCATTTGTTGGACTCCTAACATCTTGCAACCAAACAGAGTCTACTGTCAAATCTATTTTGAATTGTTTGCTGGCTCCTGTGATATATTGAAATCAGTGACCTCCAGTGGCAAGAAAGAAATACTGCATGTTGTTTGTCAAATGAGATCTTGAATGTATATGATGCAATAAATAAATTTTTGAAGCAATATTTACAAGTTAATTTAAACCATCAACTCATTTCCTCTTTTAAAAATTCGTTCTTCAGAACAGGACATCACTTCCAAGGTTAGATTTAACTGCCCATTCCTAACTGTCCATTAGACGGTTTGAGAGGTTGCTTTCTTGAACCATTGCAGTCTATGGATGTAGCTACATATTCAATGCTTTTAAGTTCCAAGATTTCGACCCAACAAAAACTAAAGAATGATATATTTCTAAATCAGATGGTAACCTAGAGGTGAACTTGCAGTTGGGGTTCTGTTTCTGTTTGCTTTTCCCCATGTCTTTCTACATAGTATGGTCACAGGTTTGAAAGGTGCTGTCAAAGAATCCTGATTGAATTGCTGCATTGTATCTTATGTATGGTAGACACTACTGCCACAGGGAAAGGGCTATCAATGAAGTCACCCGCTTAGGTGTAATGGTGTCAGGCATTTTATACATTATTGGAGCTTCACTCATTCAGGGAAATGGAGTATATTCTATCACGCTGCTGTGATTGCAGATGATGGACAGGTTTTCAGGAGTCAGGAGAGTTACAGTTCGCAGAATACCAAGCCTGTTCTTGTAAGCATATTGTTTTTGTGGCTGATCCAATTAAGCTTCTATTCAATGTTGACCTTTGGGACATTGAGGGAATTTGATAATGCCATTAATTGACAGGGGAGATGGTTAGATACTTTCTTGTTCTAGGTGGTCATTGCCTTGCACATGTTTGGCACGAATGTCACTTAATCATTTACCAATCCAAGCTTGAATGTTGTCCAAGTCTTGATGCGTGTTGGCATAGACTGCTTCAGTATCTGTGAAATTGCGAGTGGAATTGAATATTGTGCATTTGTCAGCCAATGTCATTAAGGCCACAGTTGAAGGTTGTTGGAGCTCAGATATTGTCCTGACAAGTTCCTGCAGTGATGTCCAGGGAACGACTTTATTCTTTGTGTTTTGGTATGACTCCAGCCAGGGGAGTATTTTCCCAACATTCCCAAATGTTTAATTGTACAAAGCAGGATGTTAATGTTGAAGATTTCTGCTTAGATTAAAATCTCAGAATTCACTTGAGTTCAGTACTAAATGCATGTTTACCTCAGTTAGCATTACTCTTGCGCCTCAGAAGTTGAATATTTTAAAACACTTAGTGCTACAACCTGTTGACAGTCCAGTGTAGTCCTAGGGAAGTGCCACATTGGCAAAGCCATGCCATCAGATGAGTCATTGACTATTTGGCTGCATAAGTGGAAGTCAAATATTCTGCCCAGCATTTTCCTAGCTAATACCACATTCTTAATCTGGTCACAAGATGCGTGAATGAGCAGTGTTAAAATATATCATTGTAATCTGATTAAACAATATCTTAGTGTTCCCAGCAACTGAAAAGATCAAATATTGACTTAACTATCATTGGAGTGTTCTTTCTAACCATATTTCAGCATACCACCAATTTTATATTTAAATGAAACAAATAGTTTCTTCGTACTTAAATAATTCTTTTACTTATTTTACTTTTAACATTTCAAAGAATTTCATTTCAACTCAGTTCTTTGTTCTTTTATAGAAAATAAAAATTGAGTTGGAGCACCTAAAACTACAGCTTTTGGTAAGTTGTCATAAGGATTGATCTTGAATTATCACAAGTGTACTCTGTTTGTTTAAGAAACAGACAGCTGGAGAATCTCAGCAGGTCCAGCAGTATCTGTGGAGAGAGAAACCGAGTTAATGTTTTGAGTCCAATGTGACACTTCTTCAGAATTCAGATCGTTGTGAATAAGATGGAATGATTTTTGATGACAAATGATTTTTATTGTCACATATATCTAGGAAGGTTCAATGAAAAGTGTTTTGTTACCACAATCGGGCGCCATTTTGAGTTGCAAAAAAAAAAAAAAAAATTGCTCTATTTGAGTTCATCTTCAGTTCAAGCTGGGTCTCGAGCACTGCTCCAGGGCTTCTGAAAGGTGTTCCGGGCCTCAAGGAGTTCCCCACTCTGGTACACCAATGACAATGGCTTGCCTGCTGCCGCTGCCAAGGGTTCCTGCTCTGGGCACCACCACCACCGCAGCTGATGCCCTGCTGTCGTCTACAGTCCGGGCTCCTGGCCTACTGCAGCCATAGCGCCCACCCCCACAATCTCTTCAGGCACCACCAGAAGTTCGGGCTCCAGGCCTACCACTGCCAGGAGTCCCAATCCACGCTGCGGCTGCCACCCTGCCAACACTGCTCTGGCCTCAGATGAAGAAAGAAAAAGATAAAAAAAGGAGAGCAAGAAAAGGATGCAGTTGTCTGAAGCAGTTGGACTCAGAAGCCCCAACAGTACTTACCACGTCTGGGCTGCCATTTAACCAGATTTGAATCAATAAGTCTTTTATTCTCTCTCTAGATGCTGTCAGACCTGCTGAGCTACTCCAGCATTCTGTGTTTGCTTCAGATTTCCAGCATCTGCAGTATTTTCTTTTTTATTTGTCTATTTCTTGAGCACTTTTCCAAATTAATGTGAGCTGAGGATATGTAATCTTGGTTTTGTAGGATGAAATTAAGAAAATCAGAAGTGATACAAAACTGGACATGAACTTGGAGAAGAGCAGAATTATGGACACGGTAATGTGTCGTTGCTATTTCAGCTACCTTGTTGCTAATCTATTGTCTATGCGCTACCAACTTTGCTCCAAGTTCCTTCATAGAATGACACATGGGGAAACTGCAGTATTAAGGTCCAGCAGAGTTAGAGATGTGGCGAAAACTGAATGAAAACAAGGTTAAGAAGTTGGAGATAGCAAGAATTCAGATGCTGGAGTCAGAGTCAATACAGTGTGGAGCTGGAAGAACACAGCAGGTCAGGCAGCATCAGAGGAACAGGAAAGTCGACATTTCGGATTTACTGCCGTCATCAGGACCTGATGAAGGATGTAAATCCGAAATGTCAACTTTCCTGCTCCTCTGATGCTATCTGACTTGCTGTGTTCCTCCAGCTCCACACTGTGCTGAAGAGTAAAAAGTTATTTGGGCGGAGGGGAAAAAGGAGGCAGGGTAATTAATTTTGGGTAAAACAACTCAGAGGAGCTAATTAGCTGCAGGTGTGAAACATATCGACAGGGGACAATTGTAGTAAAACAAGTCAATTGGAGGAAACCATGGCAAAGAATATCATTTTGATAGAGGCCAAACTTCTGGGCAGTCTTTGGTGATTGTATGTTAAAAGTGGTTTTGAAATTCCCTTGATGTCCCTGTTGATTCCTGTCCATGAAATGGTGGTGTGGGCAGTGAACAAATTGAAAATGGGCTTTGAATGGTCTCGGTGCTGAATTTCAATTTTAAAGTGCTTCAAAATCGAAGAGCAATTAAGACAATATGAGACCATATTCCAAATGCTAAGTAATGATTTAATTGCAGTTGAAAAATTTTTTTCAGATCAAGAAAGGGAATTTTAAAATAATCTAAATTCCTTACTCATTTAATGTGATCGCAAAAATACACCTGTTCATTACATTAGCTGAACTGAAAAGTTTGCCCAAGATCTACTTAATGACTGTAAACTTAAAACTACAGGCTTAAACTACTACTAAAAAATGCAACCAATTGACTCTAAGTAATGATAACAAAACAGTTAATAGTTGAAACCATCTATCCCAGTGTCACCTGTCTCTTTAACAGTTACTGTACAGGATATACTAAGCACTATCGGGCTGAAAATTTTTTTAAGGGGTAATAACCTTCTACGCATTTTCAAATGGAATAAATCTACGTGCTCAGATCCATAATTGAGCATCCTCAACAAATGTTTAGATACGTAATGGAATTATCTAAACAAATGTGATCACCTTATCAGATCTTTTTGTTAAGCAATTATTAATACTTCACATCCATAATCACTTAATTTTTTATTAGTTTAGAGAGCAAGAGAAGCTGTTAATGACATCTAGAAATGAATTTACTGAACTGGTAAGTGGTTACAAGATTATTAATTCATAAATATGCAAGGTTTTAGATTCTGGCAAAGAAATGTGGATTATCACTCAATCTAGTGAATATTCTCACACTTGAAGTAATATCAGAATTTTTCCTTTATCATGCTATATTCAATTGTACAAAATAAAATTGTTGCAAATCCAAAGTGATTTAACAGAAAACATACAAAACAGGAGTGAAGAAAGTGATCAGGAAACTAACAAGGAACGATTGAAGATTTATAGAAATAACCATTCCAGAAAGGTCAGTTGAAGGAATCTAACAAGGAAAAAAAAAGCTTTTCTCATTAATTTTTAAAAAGTTTTAAAAAAAAAAACCTTTTCAAAGCATTTTCTATGGCCTTTTCTGCCTCAGCAACCAAAATCACTCATGTCCAAAGGATGGTTTGTAATATAAAACAACAAAAGTCTAGAATTTGCTGAAAAGAATGGTGTATGAATTAATGTGCAAGCAGGCAGAAATTTGTGACCAGGCACATGGTGAATTGTTTATTGCTATAGGCTGGCAGCTGATTTGTGCTGATCCACCATTAGCTTCATGGTAACAGAATTATGAGGGCCATGTGGCCCAGTGGTATTGTCTATAACTACAGCCAGAAGGTCTCTCTATTCAAGTCCAATCTATACCGCAGTATTCCCTCTAACATTCTTTTCCTCTGCATGGACCTCTGAGATCAGTATTTTCCAGAACCAGCAGTTATTGCTGCAGTCCATGTCGACACGCCAATCACTGTGTGTGGGCCTTTGGGTTTGCTGCACATATGGCCTAGCAGGAACGTTGCTGTGCAGAAAGTGTTACAACATGCTCAAACACATTTCTTAAAACCAAAAAACAATGTTAGGATTCTTCTGGCATTGTGGTATCACCCCTATCCCTGGGCTAGAAAATCTGGGCTTGAGCCCTACCTGCCAGCGAGGTGTGTCAGAACATGTCCAAACAAGCTGATTTAACAGCTGTGTTTCTTTCAGAAAAACAAATTTTGGGAGTCATGTGACTTTACCTCAGGGCCATAAGTTTTTTTTTGTGTTCAATTCCCACCTGCCCTGGAGGTGTATCATGACATGTCTGAGCAGGTTAATGTTTTTAACAGAATCCTACCCTAACTCTCCCTGTAGAGTTCCTGCACCTGCATGTTAATTGCCCATTAAACTCTTGACAGAAAGTTGTCTAGTAGTTCAGTGTAACTGCTTTTGGAGAGAAAGCAGAGTCAGTGTTTCAGGTCCAGTGATCCTTCTTCAGAACTTCAAATCATAGAATCCCTACAGTGCTGAAAGAGGCCATTCAGCCCATCTCTGTGAGGAGATCACAGCAGGGGTTCAGCTAAGTGGCTAGTTTTCTTTGTGTAAATCTACACTAGTGAGTAGAGTGGATTCTTTTTGATTTTATATGTTTTTTATTGAGATCTGTCTCTTGATCACACTTTAAAAATATAAAACATGGGTACTAAGTTAGCCTGGAGCAGTGTTTTTAGAGCAGTAGAACTGTGCTTTTTTTTTGGGTCTGTAGATTGTTAAGGCACAAAGATACCCTTTAGTAGAGTGACACGCTCCTCCTGGCTGATGTAGGAGATTAGAGAGAGTTTCCATGTTACTGATGATTGTCTGCAGGAAGTGTGTTTAGTTGCGAATCCTATCGGATCGCATGAATTGTTGCCTCCCTAGTGCCAGCATCAAAGATATGTCCGAGGGTGCCGAATATTCTCAAAGGGAAGAGGGACCAGCAGAAGTTGTTGAACACATTGGAACTAAGGACGGGATTGTGAGGAGAGAATTTAGGAAGTTAGGCAGGAATTAAAAAGGAGGTCATTGAGGGTAGTAATATCTGGATTACTCCTGGTCCACAAGCTAATGAGGGTAGGAATAGGAGGATCAAGCAGATGAAAGCGTGGCTGAGGAGCTGGTGCGGGGGGGAAAAGGATTCACATTTTTGGATCATTAGAATCTCTTCTGGGGTGGAAGTGACCTGTATAAGAAGGATGGATTGCACCTGAATTGGAAAGGGACTCATCTACTGGCGGGGAGATTTCCTAGAGCTGCTCAGGAGGATTTAAACCAGTAAAGGGGGGGGGCGGTGGGTGGGAGCCAGGGAGATAGTGAGGAAAGAGATCAGTCTGAGACTGGTAGAGTTGGGTAAAGGAATGAGTCAAACAGACAGGGCTAGCAAGAACAAAGTAGAGAACAAGGTAGGACTGATAAAGTAACTGCATTTATTTCAATGCAAGAGGCCTAACAGGTAAGGCTGATGAACTCAGGGCATGGTTGGGAACATGGGACTGGGATATCATAGTAATTACAGAGATGGCGTCAGGGATGGACAGGACTGGCAGGTTAGTATTCCAAGGTATAGATGCTACAGAAAGGGGAGCAAGAGAGGAGGGGGAGTGGCATTTTTGATTATGGATAACATTATGGCTGTACTTAGGGAGGATATTCCTGGGAATATGCCCAGGGAAGTTGTTTGGGTGGAACTGAGAAATAAGAAAGGAGTGATCACCTTATTGGGATTGTACTATAGACACTGCCCACCGCCCCCCAACACCCCACCAATAGTCAGTGGGAAACTTGAGAAACAAATTTGTAAGGAGATCTCTGTTATCTGTGAGAATAATAGGGTGGTTATGGTAGGGCATTTTAATTTTCTAAACACAGACTGGGACTGCCATAGTGTTAAGGACTTGGATGGAGAGGAATTTATTAAGTGTGTACAAGAAAATTTCCTGATTCAGTATGTGAATATACCTACTAGAGAAGGTGCAAAACTTGACCTACTCTTGGAAAATAAGGCAGGGAGGTGACTGAGGTGTCAGTGGGGGAGCACTTTGGGGCCAGTGACCATAATTTTATTAGTTTTAAAATAGTAATGGGAAAAGATAGACCAGATCTAAAAGTTAAAGTTCTAAATTGCAGGAAGGCCAATTTTGATGGTATTAGGCAAGAACTTTCAAACGTTGATTGGGGGCAGATGTTCACAGGTAAAGGGATAGCTGGAAAATGGTAAGCCTTCAAAAATGAGATAACGAGAGTCCAGAGACCGCATGTTGCGGTTAGGGTGAAGGTAAGGCTCGTAGGTGTAGGGAATGCTGGATGACTAGAGAAATTGAGGTTTTAGTCAAGAAAACAAAAAGCATACATCAGGTATAGATAGCGGGGATCGAGTCAAAGGCAGTAGGAGTATACACCAGGGGGAAGTCAACCGACCAACCAACCCACGCGTTCAGCACAGTACCCTATGTGTGACACCGGAGGAGATGGGATAGATACTAAACGAGTATTTTGCATCAGTATTTACTGTGGAGAAAGATATGGAAGATCAAGAACGTGAGGAAATAAATAGCGACATCTTGAGAAATGTCCGTATTACAGAAGAGAAGGTCTTGAACGTCTTAAAATGCATAAAGGTGGATAAATCCCTGGGACCTGATCAGGTGTACCCTAGAATCTTTGGGAAGCGAGGGAAGAGATCGCTGGGCCCCATGCTGAGATATTTGTATCATCGATAGCCACAAATGAGGTGCTGGATGACCGGATGTTGGCTAACCTTGTGCCACTATTTAAGAAAGGTGGTAAGGAAAAGCCAGGAAACTATTGACCAATGAGCCTGACATCAATGGTGGGCAATGAGATTGTTTGGATGAAATCCTGAGGGACAAGAATTTATGTGTATTTGGAAAGACCGGTACTGATTAGGGATAGTCGACGTGGGAAATCATGTCTCGCTAACTTGATTTGCGTTTTTTGAGGAAGTAACGAAGAAGATTGTGGAGGGCAGAGCAGTGGATGTGATCTATATGTACTTTGCTAACCAGTTTACCATGAAGAACCTTGTCGAACGCCTTACCAATGTTAGATCACACAGAATACAGGGAGAACTACCTGTTTGGATACAGAACTGGCTCAAAGGTAGAAGAGGACAGAGGCTGGTGTTGGAGGGTTGCTTTTCAGACTGGAGGCCTGTGACCAGTGGTATGCCGCAAGGAACGGTGCTGGGTCCACTGCTTTTTGTCATTTATATAAATTATTTGGATGTGACCATAGGAGGTGTGCTTAGTAAGTTTGGAGATGACACTATAAAATTTGGAGGTGTAGTGGACAACGAAGAAGGTTACCTCAGAGTACAACGGGATCTTGATCAGATGGACCAATGGGCTGAGGAGAGGTAGGTGGAGTTTAATTTAGATAAATGTGACGTGCTGCATTTTGGAAAAGTGTCGTGTGATTTCTGACCCAGGTTATAGTCCAACAGGTTTATTTGAAAACACAAGCTTTCAGAGACTTACTCCTTCAGGTGTTAGTGAGAGAGGTAGTATCAGATACAGAATTTATAAGCAAAAGATCAAAGGGTCACAAACCTAAGATGCTGTTAAATCTTTAATCAGTTAGGAGGTTTTAATTGATTAGTAGGTATATGTAAATCTCCGCATTCCTTTCTCAGTCCGGTCCTGAGAGAACTAAAGGTTCTATCAGTGTAAAGACCCCCCAGTCCAACACCAGCACCTCCACATCATGGTATTTTGGAAAGGCAAATCAGGGCAGGACTTGTACGCTTAATGGTAAGATCCTGGGGAGTGTTGCTGAACAAGGAGACCTTGGCGTGCAGATTCATAATTCCTTGAAAGTGGAGTCGCAGGTAGATAGGATAGTGAAGAAGGCATTTGGTATGCTTGTCTTCATTGGTCAGTGCATTGAGTGTAGAGGTTGGGAGATTATGTTGCAGCTGTACAGGACATTGGTTTGGTCACTTTTGGAGTATTGCATGCAATTCTGGTTTCCCTCCTACAAGAAGGATGTGATGGAACTACAAAGGGTTCAAAAAAGTTTTACGAAGATGTTGCCAGGGTTGGAAGATTTGAGCTATAGGGAGAGGCTGAATAGGCTGGGGCTATTTTCCCTGGCACATCAGAGGCTGAGGGGTGACATAGAGGTTTATAAAATCATGAGGGGAATGGATAGGATAAATAGACAAGGTCGTTTCCCTGTGGTAAAGAAGCCCAAAACTAGGGGGCATAGGTTTAAGATGAGAAGGAAAAAATATAAAAGGAACCTAAAGGGCAACTTTTTCACGCAGAGGGTGGTGCATATATGGAATAAGCTGCCAGAGGAAGTGGGAGGCTGGTATGATTACAGCATTTAAAAGGCATATGATTAGGAAGGATTTAGAGGGATATGGGCCAAATGCTGGTAAATGGGACTAGATTTATACAGAATATCTGGTCGGCATAGACGGGTCTGTTCATGCTGTTTATCTGCAATGACTCTAGTCTGCACCGACCATCTGAACAGTGTCCACCCAGAGTGACCCCCACGCCCCCGCCAAGCCCTGTAACTCCACATTTCCCATGGCTAATCCACCTAGCCTGCATATCTTTGGACTGTGGGAGGAAACCGGAGCATCTGTGGATACTTACGCAGACACAGGGAGGATGTGCAAACTCCACAGAGAGTTACCCTCGTCGAAGTTGGCCTCATCTGGACATTTTTGAATGCTCCCTTTCAAAGTTGGCCTCATCTGATGAGGCCAACTTCGACAAGGGAGCATCCAAAATGTCCACCTTCTTCCTCAACCGAGGATTCCCCAGCTCTGTTGATGACAGGGCCCTCAACCAAGTCCGACCCATCTCCCGCACTTCCGCCCTCACCCCTTCTCTTCCCTCCCACAACAGTGATAGGATTCCCCTTATCCTCACCCACCATCCCACCAGCATCCACATCCAGAAGATTATCAGATGCCATTTCCGCCAACTCCAGCGAGATGCCACCACCAGACGCATATTCCCCTCCCCTGCCTTGCCCGCCTTCCGCAGGGACCATTCCTTCCGGGACACCCTGGTCCACACTTCCTTCACCCACCCCCACAGCCCTACGGCACCTTCCCCTGTAACCGGTGAAGGTGCAACACCTGCCCATTTACCTCCTCCCTCCCCAGTATCCAAGGGCCCAAACATACCTTCCAGGTGAAGCAACACTTTACCTGCACTTCCCAGAATCTAGTCTACTGCATTCACTGCTCACAGTGTGGTCTCCTCTACGAGGGAAACTAAGCGTAGACTTGGCGACCGCTTCGCAGAAAATCTACGTTCTGCTCGCAAAAAAGACCCTGAACCACCTGTTGCCTGCCACTTCAACTCACCACCCTGCTTCCTGGCCAATAGCTCTGTCTCTGGCCTGCTGCATTGTTCCAGCAAAACCCAACGCAAGCTGGAAGAACAACACCTCGTTTTCCGCTTGGGACCCTACAGCTCTCCGGACTCAATATTGAATTCACTAATTTTAGGGCCTAAACTCTCCCATGTCCCAACCCCCTACCCCACACACCAGGCCTTGTTACCAGGTAGCCTGCCATTACACACCCCCTATTGTTAGTCACTAACAGTCCCCATTAACAACTATTCAGCCTCCCAGCCTGATCATTAGCAACTCCTTTGTCTGTCCAACTGTTCTTTTCTCTCTTTAGGCTCTATCTTATCGTTTACTTCCTACCCCACTCACCTCCCTATTTTCTGCATATAAATTGACATTTCCCAGCCACCGTCAGTTCTGAGGAAGAGTCACTGGACCCACAACGCTAACTCCGTTTTCTCCTTCACAGATGCTGCCAGACCTGCTGAGGTTCTCCAGCAACTTTGTTTTTTGTTCCACTATTCATCAATCGCGTTACAGCCAATTCGTGTTAGTGAAACACGCGTTATAGCAGAACTACATGTACAAGGTTACTCTGTACAGATTCTTCAGTACAATTTCTTAAGGGGGAGAAAATTAGAAAAATAAATAAATATAAAGTCTAGCATTACAAATCACTAGAAATAAGTTAGAAAAATAGAGTAATAAAAAGTGCCGAATAACAGTCCTTCCAACCCACTCCACGCTGGCATCTAGCCTCTAGTCCCTGCTCGGCTTTGAATCCCCTCCAGGCTGGGAAGCCACACCGGGCCACGACGAACTAAAGGACACTTTGCCAGGTCAGTGCTGAATCCAAGTCCACACTGAGGCCAGGAATCCGGATCCGTGCCTTTGAATCTACTTCACCGTTCATTAAGAGCATGGCCGATCCTGTTGTGCTCTCCTCTCCACTTTTCTGTCTCGTCCCATTACCCTGGACTCCCTTGTCTATCAAAAATCTATCTAACTCAGCCCCGAATAAATTTTAAAGTATGTCATCTCCACTACCTTCTGCGTAAGAGAATGCCATAGACTAATAACCCTCTAGGGGAAAACAAATTGCTTCCAGGTTTCACACACGCCCATTATTTGTTCCTTCTTTCTCAGCACCACTTCCATCCAGAGTTTGGCTGCTGCTGCTAGTACATCTGCAAAAATGTTAGTCCTCACACCCACTCTATTCCCACCTAACATTGAACAACTCCTGCTGTGTTCCTCCAGCTCCACACCTTGTTTTCCTAGGAATTCTGCATTTTTTTTTCTGCATGTACAGTGGCAACAGAAGTAGAACCACCTGAAAATGTCAATGATAAAAGGATTTGCATTTATAAATCACCTTTCACAACATCGGATGTAAAAATGTTTTATAGTTAATTAAGTTCTGAAACACAAAGTTGTAAAACCTGTCAAGCACATGATTGCACATCAAGATCCCACCAACAGCAATAAGCTGATGACTGACTAGTCTGTTTTAGTGGTCTGTTATTGTCACCTATTACCTACCTCTTGGGTGCAGAAATATGCAATTCCTCTAAATGCAATATTACCATTCCTTGTAGATTGACTTGTGATTTTTGTTGACCTTTTCAGAACTCAGACACAGACCGTGCCATCACCGAAACAAACAAAAAAATTGACACAGATGTGGCTTCACTTAAGACCATGTTGGAATCACTCAAACTGGAAACAATGAGGTATCTTGCAGGTAAGATTGTGAAAGTGGGGTGGTTCAACTTGAAAAACAAAACTGCTTTGATCTAGTCAGGCAGCTACACATTCTGAAATAATATGGTTTGGAATTCAGCATTATAGAAATGTCTACATTTATCTATTTTCTGCTTTATTATTCTACAGCATCGGTGTTCAGTTGCCTAGCAATAGCCTTAGGATTTTATCGGTTCTGGCAAAAATAGCAAATGAAAGATGATCTTCAGCAACAAGCAATATAATGGAACTTGATGATCTCGAAGACAATTCCATATAAAATATTAGGATTTTCCTGGAGACAATGATTGTTGATCTGTGTTTTTAGGAAAGTCTGTTATGTTCCATTAATGTTAATTATGTTTACAAATGATTCCAAAACTTGGTAGTGAGATGAGACACAATGTTGTTCTTTACTTGTAACATTCTCATATGAACTGATTTTGGCTGTTCTTAATCTATTGCTGATAAGAGTGGGATCATGGCGCAAAACTGATCTTGAACAGCTTCTTTATGCACATTGAATGTGTTGTGATAGTCAGCATTTGGTGCTGCTTTGAGGCCCTGATTCTAGCCTCTGGGTATTCTGTAGCTGAGCTTGCTATGCTGAATGTTGATACTTGGTTCTTCAGTAATAATGTAACCTTGAACAGAATTCTTTTTTACTTGCAATATTTATTGAAACTGATAAAAGTTAGAGAAGACTGATGGACCAGTATGTGGCAGCAGTTTGCAGGTAATTATGGAAAGTTATGAGAAACTAGATAGCCAACTATTTTGCCACAAAGCACGAATCCATCCACTATGTTACTGTTTGTGCTGAGAAACGAGAACAATTAAACCATTCATTCTTTGGAAAATTACAGGATAAACAATTAAGACAAGTTTTTTTTAAAAGTCACGGTGTAAAGAAAATTATCAAGTCAAGTCAATTTGATTAATAGTATAATCAAATGTGAATTAATAATATAATCAAATGTGAGTGTTGTAACAAATATTCCTTTTTAAAAGGAATACTTGTACTATATGTTCATAAAAATAAAGGACTTAAAGACAGTAATTTTAGTATCAATCCCTATCCATATGTGTAATGTGTACAATCTATAGAAGGAGCCAGTCTTAAGCAATGAAAATCCGAAAGTGACTACCTCTGTTTCATGTGTGATTGACTCAGATGTGAAAAAGATAGCTCAGATTGATCCAACACCAGCTTCTGTCCCACATGTTCTTTTTGTAACCTCTATTGGTCCCCTTCCTCCCAGTCATACCTCCACACCATTTCATGTTATTTTCATGCACATTTACTGCAAAGACAAACAGAAAAGTGAGTAACAACTCAAATTTATTTCTATATATACACAAACTCATTTTAAATAGCTGAGTGCATGGACCAAACATTGCTCAAGTACAAATATGACTTGTAATTTAGATGTGTATTTGCAGGTGTGTAGATTGTCACAAAATTATTTACTTCCCACATGTACATCATTGTGAGGAGTGAACAAGGAAAATGTCTGCTTGCTGTAGCATGCATGCATTCGAGGTGATGTGTACTTTGTAGCATGCTCCAGATTCAATTGGTCATCATAAAATTTGTCTTAATGGCAATTCATTCATTGGCCTTATGCCTGTGGAGGTTACCTTTTGGAGCTGATCATTGCACTTTATTTATCACAAGCCTTTGCTGCTTTAGTAACAAGAATGCATTTTCAATTGTTAAAATATCACTTGTACAATCATGTAGAGATGTAAATCACCAAAGTATGATCAGTGAAAGAAACTAAATATTTGGCTCCTGTTCATGTACCACCTAATCACAACGAAGACAACAATGATTGGTATATTTACATCACTTTATTTTATGCATTGTCTATTATTTGCCATCAAGACAAGACAAAAGAGAAGTTAATTAGTCCAATATAGACAACTAGATCCAGGTGTAGATGCAGGCATTTGAAAACAGCGATACAAAAGGAAAGGCAGAATTGAAGATTTTAAATCAGGATCTGAATCATGCCGTAGAGCCGGATTCAATTTTTCCCTGTACAATTGACATTTGATCATCTTTCCTCCGTGTGCAAAGTCACAGGAGATATAAAGACAACTACGTCATGCCAAGGATTTTCTAGTTGAGTCATGCTTGCTTTCTGATGCAACATTTTATCCATTCTTGGAAGATGGATATTGTTGCCAGAACGAAATTCCAAAACATTTTAAAGATTAGTTTTATTTATTCCAGCAGCACTTGGGCATTAATCCTCAACCAACCCCATCCGTACAGAACTACACTCCCTCCCCACCAATAAAATACTTCCAAAACCCTTGTCAACTACCTTCACAACATGTATCCACTCAATTCTTCTTTATTCACTCACATGATTAGGGCTTCTTTGGCTAAGCCAGCACTTATTGCCCGACCTTAATTGCCCAGACAGCAGCAAAGAGTCAACTACATTGCTGTGGGTCTGGCGTTACACTTATACTGAGGCAGGAAAGGATGACAGATTCAAAAACTTAAATTGCTGAAATAGCTCAGCAGGTCTGGCAGCATCAATGGAGAGAAATCAGGGTTAACGTTTTGGGTCCAGTGACTCTTCTTCAGAACTCAAACCCAAAACACCAACTCTGATTTCTCTCCACAGATGCTGCCAGACCTGCTGAGCTTTTCCAGAATTTGTTCCAGCATCTGCCGTTCTTTCGGTTTTTATTAAGGATGATAGATTTCCTTACCTTGAGGATTTTTAAGGGAGTCAGATTTTTCCAACAATTGACAATGGTTTCACGGTCATCAGTAGACCCTTTATTGAATTCAGTTCCACCATCTGCCATGGTGTGATTTGAACCTGTGTTCCCCCCAGAGCATTAGCTGAAGTTTCTGGATTAATAGTCTAGAAATAATACCACTAGGCAATTGCCTCCCTAAATTACCACAAACATGACAGTTATGGACAAATATGAAACCAGTTGACATGGGTTTTCAATGTATTTTGTTGGTCCATGGACCAAATGGCCTGCTTGTGTATGTTCTATGTAAAATTGCTGCAATAATGGGATTTTCAGTGTTAAAATCTTGAGAAATGTTAGTAATGCCTTCCTGTCCACCAGCTGTCTCTGTATCAATATGCTACTAATCAGCTGCTTCTTTCTTAAATATTTAAGTCTTGATTTTAACATTTCAGAGCATTTTATTTCCATTCTGTTTTAAGCCACCCAACAAGTCTGTTTAACACTACTCATTGTATCCAGAGTTTTCAGCTCTTCAACTGAATGACAAAATAGTTACTGCACAGAAATTCCCTGTGCACACCCTTCACTTTCCATTCTCTAATACTGTCCCTTAAATAGATGGCCTGAGGAACTGCCAGCAGACCCCTGCCAGTTTGACTGCCACTTGCAAACCATTATTAGTGTGGTGACTGAATCCCTAGCCACTTGTCAAGAGATGCTTTGCTCTGCATTTTCATGTTAGGAAGGATGTCAAGCTGTTGGGGTGTGTACAGAACTTTACTAGAATATCATCTGGGGTGAAAGAGTGCAGTTACCTGGAGAGATTGATGGAGTTGAGATTGTTCTCCCTGGACCAGAGAAAGTTAATGGGCAATTTTAATAGAAATCTTCAAAATTGTGAAGGGTTTGGAAACAGAAAATTTGAAAGTATTGCAAAAACACCAGGAGGGATACAAGAGTTTTTTTTTTAAAAAAAGCACAGCAAATTGCAATCTGAAATGCAATGCCTAAAATGGTGATGGAAGCAGATTCAAGCATAACTTGCTGCTAACATCACTAATGTCAATTACCAAAGAAATGCAGTGAAAATATCAAGCACTGCTGTCAGACTGCATGCAGCAACAGCCACTGGTCGTCAGGTGGCAACATGAAGCGTTCCATGGTTCTGAGCCTTTAAGCGTACACTCTTCTCGTAAAGGTGAATTTCAAAATGAAACAAAAGGGGGAACATTACATTACTCGAAAGGACATACAGCAATATTGTTATGACAGAGCAGAAACAGTGTTCACTGTAAGCCCAGCTTTACAACCTTTGCAGCTGCTGTTTTTTTTTCTCCTGGCTCTTAGCTAGTTGCTTATATTTGAGCATTAGTTCCTGTGGTAGTCAGCTAGCCCACTGACGCACAAGGCACCTGTGCTCAAAATGTTTTTCAATTTAAAAAACTGTGTTGCATCAATATCAAGAACAAAATTCCCCTTCCTCCCCATTCTGCTTTTGTTCTCCCACAAACTCCCCTTCACAGACCCCTTTCATTGCTTCACTTTTCCTCTCCATTTCTCCCCTGAATCTACCCTTGACCATCCATCCTCCTTGTCTTCTGTTCTCCTTCCTGCTTTCTACTCACCCTTCTTGACACAGACCCTCCACTAATTAGAATTGATAAAAATCAGAGGTATTCACATCATATATATCTAGTCTAAACTTGGTGTGTTATGTTTCAGTAATATATTTAAAACAGCATTGCTAAAGCTTTTGAAGCAATATGGTATGTTACATGGAAATGTGATCATTTAATTATTTTTAAAATACAAATTAAAATTTCTTTCATAATTGCAAATATTAATATTTATGAAAGTATCAATACCAAGTTATGACAATTAAATAATTCTGCATCTAAGTTAATAGCACAATTCAAATTAGATTTCTAAGCATATTTGATTCACATGATGAGTGCAAGTACTTCGATTGTGTTCCATGCTCTTAAGTATAAATGTTGGGCTGGGTTTTTGTGTTGGAAGCAAGAAAGTTTGGTTGGTAAACTTCCTGGCTAGGACCTGTCTTCTTTTAAAGAGGTCATATCCACTTTACCTTCATTTCATTGGAGGTGGGCACGGTACTGTTGGGCTTGCTTCTCCAGTGACAGACCAGAAGTGGTAACAGGAAGGAGATGAAGTAGCTGGAAATCCTGCCATTGGTCATACCTGTATCCACACCACATACATACATGTGGTCCTTCATAACCTCTGAACACCCATTCCTCCTTATATGACCCTTCATCATACCATGATCCCTCTTAAACCAAGACATCTTCCATAGCCACCCCCACAGTATTCACTGTAGGCAGAGCTCAGGAGCTCTGTCTGTAAAATGTATATTAGCGTATGAACATAGAAATCAAGAGCAGAAATAGAACATATAGCCCCTTGAGACTGCACTGCCATTCAATAAATGTTTGGAGTCATACCTAGAGGAGAGAATCTAACCATCACCCGTCTACATTCAATGAAATTACCATCACTGAATCCTATGTTATCAATATGCTGGGGGTTACTATTGACCAGAAACTGAACTAGACCTGTAATAAAAAATACTGTGGCTACAACAACAGGTCAGGGGCTAGAAATTCTACAGTGAGTGATACCTGATTCTCCAAAGCTTGTACAAGGTACAAGTCAGGAGTGTGATGGACTAGTCCCCATTTGCCTGGATGAGTGCAGATCCACAACAATCATGAAGCTTGACACCATCCAAGACAAAGCAGCCTGTTAGACTGGCACAATATCCACAGTTCTGTCAACCACCGATGCTCATTAGCAGCAGTGAGTACCATCTACAGGATGCAGAGATTTACCAAAGCTCCTTAGGCAACACCTTCCAAATCCACACCATTACTATTGGGAAGGCTAAGATATACGGGAGCACCACCAACTGCAAGTTCCCCTCTGAGCCACTCACCATCCTGATTTGAATGTTTACACCCCCTGAATGAGTTAAAAAACAAAAATCATAACTGATCCACTTGTGTTTCAAATTCCCCATTCCCAGTTACCTCCAATAACCTTAGATTCCCTAGTCTAAGAGTCTATAAACCTCCTCCCTAAAGATATCAAATGACCCCATCTCTGCTGTGTCTTCCAAGGCAGACAGTTCCAAAGTCTCACAACTCTCACAGAAAAAACCTTGATCGGTCCTAAAACCCTTAATTTTTAAACAGTATCCCTTGTTCTGCACTCACCCAGGAAAGAAAACATCCTTTCCATATCCAGCTGGTCAACGCCATTCAGGATCTAATACACTTCAATCAAGTCACCATCACTCTTCTAAACTCCAGTGCAAACAATCCCAGTCTGTCCGACCAATCATCATGTGACAACCTGCTAATTCCAGGTATCAATCCAATAAACCTCTTCTGAACCACCCCTAATATAGTTACATCTTTAAATAAGGAGATAAAAACTGCAAAGAAGAGATATGGTCTCAATAATTCCATGTATAACTGAAGCATAAATCCTTACTTTTATGTTCAATTCTTCTTGTAACAAAGGCTAGAATTCCGTTGTCCTTAAGTATATGCTGTAACTGCACAGAACATAGAACAGTACAGCACAGAATGTTGTGCTGAACATGACACCAAGTTAAACTAATCCCTTTTTTCTGCCCTTGGTCCACATCCCTCTATTCCTTGCCTATTCAAGTGCTTATCTAAAAGCCTCTTAAACACCCCTATTGTATCTGCCTCCACCAACCACCCGTGGCAGCACATTCCAGAATCCTATCACTCCCTGTAAAAAACCTAACATACTTAACATTTTTTACACAGTAGTAGCATTGATTGAACATTCTGCATTTCAGAATTCTTCGATTATTCTGTCTAATTAATACTCTGCTTTTTTGTTACTGTTCCTATGAATGTGCACAACTTCACATTTCCAAACATCACACTCCATCTGCCAGATGTTTGCCCACTCACTCAACCAATCAGTCTACATCTTCCTTACGCCTTTGATCCCCTCAATGAAGTCACTGATATGAACAATAAAAAGTTTAAGCCTCAGCACAATCTTCAAGGACTTCACTTGTCACATTCTACTAATCAAAAACAACTATTTTATGCATTCAGTTTTCTGCCAACCAGCCAATCTCCTACCCATGCAAACATGTTACCACTTACACCATGAATTCCTACTTGCACATCACTTTTTATGTGGATATTTTTCAAAAAAAAATGTTCAAAAATGTTAGTACGCACCCCTGGAGCAGTAGGTCTTGAACCCAGCTCTCCTGGCTCAGAGGTAGGGGTACTAACAGTGTACAAATGTTCTGCTTTCATATCTTCTAATCAACCTGCTCAGAGATGTCATTGCACACCTCTGGAGCAGATGGGACTTGAACCCAGGTCTCCTGGCTTAGAGGTCAGGACACTACCAATGCATGAGTGTTTCTCCTTCAAAGAATACCAATAAATTGGTTGAATATGATTTCACTTTCCCAACTAGCAGTTCTTTGTTTAGTCAATTTTGACATTGCACAATTCCAAGTCTAGTATAACTTGCTCCCTGGTTACTTACAGCATGAACTGCTTCAAAACACCCTCTCAAAAGTATTCAAATAAATGCAAAATATTTCAGAAGCTGGAAATCTGAAATAAAAAGAAACTGCTTGAGAATCTCAGCTGGTGTGGTAGGGAGAAACAACATTTTAGTCAATTTTAAAAAGAACCATATCAAATTCAAAACTTTGACTCTGTTTCTGCCTCCACAGCTACTGCCAGGCTTGTTCAGTTTCTTCAGTACTTTTTGTTTTTACCTCAAAAGCATCTAGCTTACATACAGCACCCAACTGTTGAAACAAAGAATAACTTATTTTGTGCATTTCACAGCCTGTCAACAAGATAATTCCTGGAGCAACTGACTAATTAGTTTTGGTTTCCCACACTGGATAGGGGATTCCACATGACTCATAACTCCTGAGGTGCCATGAATCATGAACACTTGCACAATAAAATGCAAAAGTATTTAAACTGCCTACTGCCCAATAGAAGCGGCAAGGGTGGGAGAGCTAACCAAACCTTAGCATGCACTACAGTTGCAGGAAAAACGGAAACTGAATTGAACTGAAATGGAAACTGAAATCCCAGAATCAAGTCCCAGCCCCCATTTTAAGGAGCGCTCAAGTTAGTCTGACTCAGCAAAACATTTTAGCCAAACTGTCTAATCAACCAGAGTAAAAATGTTGATTTAAAAATGGATCAGGTATTGAAGATACACGTAAGAAAAATAAAATGATCAGAAAAAGAACATTATCAACCATCAATTGCATTAGTTACAAAACTGACACCCACATTATACAATAGTACAATGACAGCTGTCAGTTTTTTTATAAACGGACATAATAGGAGATCAATATGTGTGCAGGTAATTTTATGGTCTGGATTTGGTTACAGATTTGAACGTGCCTATGGCAAAAGATTCTGGAGTATCAGAATGGTCTGGGGTTGGCACTGTTCTTGTCAGAGGAACACGTCGCACAAACACACCTCCAGAATCGATCACCTGTTTCTTCTTTCCTTTTCTTTTCCCTTTTACAGGCTCTTCCAAAGTTTCTTCCTGTGTTAGGCAAAGAGAAAAATGTATAAACGTGTCTTGCAAAAACAATGATGTTAGGAAAATAAAAGAAAGCTTTTCTGCTTTAGTAAACACCATCTGTCTTGCAAGAACAGTGTGCGCATCAGTACAAGTGCAAAGTTATGGCATAATTAGTGGTGTACAATATAAAATCTAGTAAACTATGGGTTAGCACCAGGGAAAATTACCTTCAAAAATACAAGGTTGCTGAAATAACTGCACAGAGGCCAGTATCCTATCACCAAATCACCCTTTATTTACTTCTGCACAATACACTGGCTGTAGCCAGCCAGCTTAGAGTCCTATGTATGAACTGAGAAGATTCCCGTCTCCTGGTTATATTAGTCAGCCAGGGTTTCCTGATTGCTCGGGTTAACAACCCCAATCAATGACCCCATAGTCAACGTGGTCAACCTGGTTCCAATCACTAACGTTGCCTAAAAAACACAATTAGTTCATTAGTGCTCTTCAAGTGAGGAACCCTGCCACACCAAACCAATCTGGATTCTAACATATGCTTGTCTCTTAATACGTCCTAAATTGGCCTATGTGGACATTCTGACAAAGCAATCATTGTGGAACTCAGGAAGACCAATTCCAGTCAATTCAGTAAAATTTAGGAACTGCTGCCCAATTTGGTATAACTGTCCCAATGATTACTCAAGCTTCAGCCTGACCATCATTCTCACAGAGAACATTTATTAAGCAACATCTCAGAACTTTCTTCAATATCCCCAGTATATCCTGTGCAATCACAAAGGTAGACTGATCAGAGCTAGGGGCTAAAAGATATACAGTTGGGCTGGTTTAGCCCTGGGAGTCCTCAACATTGACTCTAAATCTCATTAAGTCCCAAAAGCTTCAAGTGCTGGAAAACCTCAGCAAGTCTGGCTGCATCTGTGAAGAGAGAAACAGTTAAATTTTTGAGTTCAATATGGATTTTTTTAGAACTTTGTTCCTGGAATATGAGCAACGCTGGCTACTCATGCATTTATTGCCCATCTGTAGCTGTTCTGGAGAAGATGGTGGGATGCTGACGTTTTGAACTGTTGTAGTTCTTGAGATAGAGGGACATCCGTTATGCTGTTAGGAAGGATTGTGATTTGGACCCAGCAAGTGAAGGAATGTTCCAAGTCAGGATGGTGTATGGCTTAGAGGGGAACTTGCAGATAGTGGTGTACCCATGCATCTGCCACCCTTGTCCTTCTAGGTGGTACAGATTGTGGGCTTGGAAGATGTTGTTGAAGGAGCCTGGGTAAGTTACTGTAGTGCATCTTAAAAATGATATACAGTGTTCAGCGGACAGTGTTCAGATTTTTAAGTGTAGTTGGAGCTGCACCCTTCTAGGCAAGTGAAGTATATTCCATCAAAATCCTGACTTGTAGAGGTGGTGAATAGACCTCAGGGATGCAGAAGGTGAGTTACTCCTTTTAGAATTCCCAGCCTCAGCTCTTGTAGTCATACTATTTATGTGGCAAGTCCACTTCAGTTTCTGGTCAATCATAACTGCCAATAATTACTGTTGATAGTGGGGGATTCAGCAATGGTACTGCCATTGAGTATCAATAAGTGACAGTTAGATTCTCTCTTGTATGAGATGATCATTGCCTCACACTTGTGTAAGATTAGTCTAAGCCTGGATATTGTCCAGGTTTTTACTTCAGTACCTGAATGATTGTACAATCATTAGTGAACAATCCACTTCTGACCTCATGATGGAGGGAAGGTCATTGATGAAGCAGCAGAAAATGGTTGGACGTAGGACACTACCCTGAGGAACTCCTGCAGTGATTAATCTCTAACAATCAAACCATGAATATTGTTGAGAAAAACACATTTTGTTGCAGCTTTTCATCTTTCACTTATCAGCCAATTTGCAAGAATAGTATTATAATGGAAAAACAAGATTTCCATTGTTTGAGAAAGGGTGATGATTGGTTGATAAATGGCATCTGATTAGTGGAGGCATAGCCATGGACAATGCACCAATTATTTGATGACTAACAGCTAAATGACAAGCTTTGTTCTAAATGTTAAACAAAGTAGGTTGTCTCTGATTAGTTAATTCCTCAGGGTAATGCCTTGACCAGAGAATGGTTGTCACCTGTTTTGCTGAGTTGAAACAGAGGCTGTGTCTGTGTATGTTCCAAGGTAACAGTTCTGAGGAAGGGTCACCGGACCCGAAATGTTTTTCCTTCACAGATGCTGCCAGACTTGCTGAGCTTTTCCAGCAACTTTGTTTTTGTTCCTGTATATGTGTGTGTTTTGTCTGCAAATAACAGGGCCCCGCATATTAACCCTTACGTTAATAATTGCCATTGCTCTTTAACATTCCCCCGGCTTTTCCTGCTTTTGCACTTGCTCTTCCCCAACTTTTTTTTTAAACAGTATAATATCCATCATTTTCTCAACTTACTCTTCAGTTCTGAAGAATCACACTAGGTTTGATACATTAGTTTTTTTTCTGAGGAAGGATCCAGACCTGAAACGTCAGCTTTCCTGCTCGGCCTGCTGTGTTCATCCAGCTCTACACCTTGTTATCTCAGGTTTGATACATTAACTCTGTTTCTCTCTCTAAAGATGCTGCCAGACCTGCTGAGTTTCTAAAGCACTTCCTTTTTTTTTTATTTACCATTTCTGAATTTTCGGTATTTTGCTTTTGTTTTGGAGGCCATTACAATCAACAAGCCCCACCACCATCACCAACTGATGAATTAATGTTCCTTAACATTGAAACCTATTTGAGGGACAACCAGAAAAGAAGGTACAGGCTATACCCTGGATGCAGAACTTCAAGTGCCAGTACCACAAGTAGTTAATTAGAACCATTACTGACCAAGCAGACTGACGCATAGCTTGAAAACTCAGCCACCAACACAAGTGAGTAAGCTAGCTGACCTCATCCTCACCAGCCTATCTATAGAGAGAAGAAGAGCATATATGAACATGTCAGAAACTAAATTAGACACACTTTAAAATGAGGCACCATTCCATTGAACCTGCAACACGGTTCCCAGTGCAATAAAAGGCAAAAGCAGCAGGCTAGAGAACACTGTTGCACAACCAAAATCAGAACAAAGTTCTACAGTCCTATAATACCATGTCATGAATAGTGTCACACAAATCATACAACTAACAGAAGGAAAAGGAGAGTTCATGAACATTTCCATCAATGGTGATAACGGAGCCTCTTTTTTGGGTGCAACAGCTAACTTGAAGTGTTTTCAAAGATCTTAAGAAGATTGCACCAAATGGATGATGTCACTTAGCACCCTTCTGAGACATAACCATCATTACATTTGTGTGCAGACTATTTGTTTCATTCCTTGTGACATGAAGAAGCAGCCTAGTGTACTGTAAACATTGATAGTTGTGGTTCCACACAACATCTCAGCCAGATTATCCATGTCCTGCATATCAGAACTAAGCACGCTGCGTAACCATGGTTATGAAGATCGGAAGGTTCATTAATACTCTTTCAGGAAGGCAATCTGCTGTCCTTATCCAGTCTGGACTAGAAGTGACTCCAGATCCATGGAATCACAGAAATGTGATTGACTCTTAATGGCTTTCTGAAATGGCCCCAGGGAGCCAATTAGTTCAAGGGCAATTAGGGATGGGCAACATATGTTGATTTGTCAGGGACATCCACGTCCTACGTAAGAACAAAAAAGGTGGGAGGCCAGCCAGGACAGCAATGGAATAGCCATGTTCAGAGGAAACAAAGGCTTAGAAGAATGTTATTTGAGATGGGAACTAACCACTTCCCCAAAGCCTGTTGCTTAAATGCAGATGTGACATAAGCATTAATTAACAATTTCTAACGTGGGACAGGTAAGTCCCGTTGCATGGAAAGAACATTAAAAATTTAACCTTGCCAAATCATCAAAGAAAGCAAATAGAGGGCTCAAAAACACTATTAGCAAGTGAAAGCAAAGCATTATTTTTAATTACACACTGATGAGAGAAGAAAGTTTCCTAAAAAGAGTTCAACCGACTAAAGACCGAATAGGTAACGTGTGTGGTGGCAGATGATGTGGGCATGGTTCTTAATAAGTACTTGGGTCTTCCTTCATAAAAACAGGAGACATAGCAGACACTATAGATCAGGAAGAGTGTAAATATTGGACTATATAAATATAGTGAAAAAGGAGATATTAAGAGATTTAACATCTTTGAAAGTAGATACCGGGTCCTGATAAAATATATCTCTGGGCTGTTAGGAGAAACCAAGAGTAATAGCAGACACTCTAATCATCATTTTCCAGTTTTATTCAGGTTGCAATCATGATGCCAGTGGATAAGAGGACAGCTAATAGACCATTGCTTAAAAACAGAGAAATGGTTTGATCGAATAATTACTGGTTAATCAGCCTAGTTGCAGAAAAATTCTGAGGTGCAGTATAAATCATCATTTAGAAAATCATTAATTAATCAAGGACAGTCAGTATGGATTTGGAAAGTCGTAGAAAGGCCAATAGGGCAGCACATTTGACTTAGTTGACATGGATCTTAACGAGGTTTTTGACAAGTTCACGCAATGGCCCTCAGGATTCCAACAGAAAGTGGCAAGTTGAATCTGAAATTGGTTCACTACTAGGAATCAAAGGATAATTAATATTCAATGGTGTTTTTTTTGGTACTGGAAGGTTGTTTTCAGTGTGGTTCAACGAGGCTCAGTACTGTTTGCAGTATACACCAATTATTTAGACTTAAAGGTAAGGGCCTCTTTAAAAAAATTGAGGATGATACCAAAATTTGGTCCGTGGTTGATAGTAAGAAAGAAAGGTTTAGCCTGCAGAAACTTACTAATAAATTGGTCAGGTGGGTAGGAAACTTATAAAGCGAGTTCAGAAGTGAGAGGGATCGCTTTTTTTGGAGTACAAGCAAGAGAAATAAACACCCAATAAATTTATGATATTGAAAGTGATTTAATGTGCTGTTACCTACAAGGCTGTAGCCTGCGAGCTGGGAAGTGGGATTTGGCTGATCAGATGTATTTAGGTCTGTGCAGACACCATGGGCCAAATGGTTTTCTTCTGTGTCATGTATTTCCATGATACCACAATTAGTAAAGAGTCAATAATAATGCCATCAAATGACTCCAACTCATCAATGTCTAACATGTTAAGTTTAGGGTCTATCAGAATCACTGAACTCCAGACCTCACAACAACCTGAGCTCAAGCATAGATGCAAGAACTGATTGCCAGAGCAGAGATGAAAGGAACTGCTTTTTCAAAAAATTTATTTGGCTCAATAATGACAGAAACGGTGACTGATTTGTGAACTCACTTTGTTAAAGGTCTCCTAAAAGACTAAATAAAGTAACATTAAAACACTGAAAAGTGATCATTAAACTAGCTGAACTAGTGTAACCCTCTCACCACAGAGCCACTAGATGTCTTCAGTTTTCCCAGACACTGATTTAGGTGGCCTATCTCTGCTCGACAGTCATCCAACTGACATTCCAGCTTCTCACGGCGAAGACGTTCATACTCCAGTTGAGCCTGCAACTCCTGCAATATTCTGTGTGAAGAAAAATGCCAATCTTTCTTTACACCACAAATACTATCTAAATGCTTCTCACTACATTAAAAAAAAATGAGAACTTTGGCAGTGATACCTCACACAACCTCCTCCTTCTCAAACAGAAATGGATGGGCAACAAATTCGTCTGTCATTGACACTCAGAGAGAACAAAATGTATGTGGACTTCACTGTACGATGACCAAGGGTGGAAGCCTCGGTTGAGTTATGTTTTCTTAGTCAAATGATGCTGCTATAAATCGCAATACCCAAAATGTTATCTTGGCTGAGATATCTTAGAATAGACTGTCTCCTCACAGAGAATGAAAACAGCAGATTCATACAGAAGCAAAAGGGAATGTGCACGGATCTTAGAGACCCACACTGGCAAGGAACTGTCAGTCAGTCTAGCTGCTCACCTTGCAAAAATAAAATGATCATCAATTAAAATCAAGGTTGGACCCCAAATGCTTTCCTCCACCCTGATGAGGTTCATTTTTCAATGCAGATTGCAAACTAGAAATTAGATTCAATTTGGAGCTTTTAGAAATCACAGAACTCTCGTTTTTAAGTGCTGTCATTAACAATGCAGTTCTATAAAACAGCCATACAATGACAATATTTTCCTTATCTGTGCCTAGTGGAGTTTTGTAGCACTACCAACTGATATTCATCAAGTTCAATTAAGCTCTTTTAGCACTTTTGTGTGAGGTTTTCTCCTCTAATTGAAAAATACAGCTGAGCTGGAGAAGTAAGTATGTGACAGACAGTACATGAGGTCACATCCTACCACAACTGCTTAGAACAGCCAGAAATTGTACTCTTATGCTATCTATCTGAGTCCATCTGAGTTAGGGCAATGAGGAGAAGCAGCATTGCTTCATATAAAACTTAAAAGTTAGCTAAATTACAGTCGGCTCAGCTTCTCACATAGCTGTGCTAAATAATAAATTATTTCATTAAGAGAATGAATAACTAAACTTTAGCTTAGTATTATATGTTCAGCGACACGTTTCAGGTGAGAAATCGCTTCTGTGATTTCCATCTATTTAACTCCATCGACTGGAAGCTATGGGTAGTACAGTCACTATATGTTTAACATGCAGCACGTGACATTCTTTGCCGACAGCACGTACTGTGAAAATTATTTCATAGCAATAAAAAGTTGCACTTGACAACTACCTTTCTGCTTCTTTCTCTTCCTTCCACTGGACGTGGTCTTCCTCTAGCATGCCTCCAAGTTGTCTGTAGTTGCTTTTTGCAATTTTTAATAACCGTTCAAATTTTTCAATTTTTTCATAGGCCCTCACTACATTGGTGAACAAAAAATGTTGAGTAAGTGAAAATACTGATTTGCAGAATGAAAGTAAGAAATGTTGAAATTAGGTTGTAAAAAAAAGACCAATATGTATTTGAGAAAGACAAGAAAGTACATATGTACTGGGGGAGATGATGGCATTGCGATAATGACCCTGGACTGGTAATCCAGGAGCCCAGACTAATAACCAACATTATCTTTGTATCTACTCCATGCAGAGCTGAAGGGGCTGTGGTGAGGACTGAGGGAAGATAAAAACATCAGAGCTTATGACATGATTTGAAGCAGGGGAGAGGTGAGAAAAGACAGAAGGGAACATAACTCCTGCTAAAACAAGTAGAGGAGGCAATGTCTATATTACAAAGGGCTACAAATTAATTGATTATACATTTTGCATTTTTCTTCCTGGACAGTTGTTAAATGATTTAAATGTCACGTCAGTGACTATTTATAACTCACTTTAAAATAAAGTGGGATAAATTGGCATGTCCCCAATGGAATTCAACTAATAATGTTCCAAAATAATCTGTCCAATTATATATTGTTTAATAAAGCACACAAAGAATATCAACTTACTCCTTGCTTCCCTCTTCTGAGCAGCACTCAGGTTAATGTTGTCCTGATTATCTGTACTTGCTTCTACACCACGTTGGCAAAAGAAGTTGGGATTGTCTTTACTCAATTCTTCAACAGAATCATCATCTACGCCTCCACTCAGAAGATTAACAGCTGCCAACTGGGAAAATCTGTTATGCAGTAATCCAAGGATTAGTTTGTGCTGGACCCGCCCTATACAAGCACAATATCTGTTTGTGGTTTGAACCCAACTTGCGCAATTGCTACCAGGTCACCCAGGAAACCAGATACAGTTGCCCTTTTTTGTATGGTATATCTGTAAAGATCATGTTTGGCATTCAAATTCTTGATGTTCCAAGACAAGATCTTAATAAATAATTTCTAAGAGTGTGCTAAAACCACCAGGCAGCCAGAGAGCCAAGTCTAACTAGACATACCTATGTCAATATAAGCAAGATCCCAGAAAACACCAACTCCAATCTTCAGGGTCCCATTCCCTTTTTTAAGAGTACAGCTGGAGTCAAGCAGAGAGATTCCACCCACAAGATTTCCTGAAAATATGAGCACACTGAGTGTCTCCAGATTTTGTCCTAGCTTTTGACTGTAGATCAATGCTAAGGTCTTAATGTTAAAAAATGTACATTTGAGAAAGCAAAGAAACCATATTTATTAGAGGGAGATGGTTGCATTGGACTAATAATTCAGAGGCCTAGACTAATGCTGTGGGTTCAAATCTTACTGCAGCAGCTGGTGGAATTTAAATTCATGCTGTTTTGCTGCACATCCATGGATTTTCAGAGCCATAAAGTGAAATCAAATCACAATTGCTAATAGTGGGAATTTCTCAACTCTCCAAACCGGAGATGCTTAGCTTCTTGATAACATATATTTTCAACTTTTGTCCTTTTCTAGATTTATTTCTGTAACGGTATGTCAACTAAAATAATAGACATTCTGTACAAACAAGTGAGACAACAAGGTGCAGAGCTGGATGAACACAGCAGGCCAAGCAGCATCATAGGAGCAGAAAGGCTTACGTTTCGGGCCTAGACCCTTCATCAAAAATGAGGGAGGCGAAGGGGGTTCTGAAATAAATAGGGAGAAAGGGGGAGGCGGATAGAAGATGGATAGAGGAGAAGATAGGTGGAGAGGAAACAGACAGGTCAAAGAGGCGGGGATGGAGCCAGTAAAGGTGGGTGTAGGTGGGGAGGTAGGGAGGAGATAGGTCAATCCAAGGAGGACGGACAGGTCAAGGGGGCGGGATGAGGTTAGTAGGTAGGAGATGGGGGTGCGGCTTGAGGTGGGAGGAGGGGATAGGTGGGAGGAAGGACAGGTTAGGGAGGCAGGGACGAGCTGGGCTGGTTTTGGGATGCGGTAGGGGGAGGGGAGATTTTGAAGCTTGTGAAATCCACATTGATACCATTGGGCTGCAGGGTTCCCAAGCAGAATATGAGTTGCTGTTCTTGCAACCTTCGGGTGGCATCGTTGTGGCACTGCAGGATGCCCAGGATGGACATGTCGTCTGAGGAATGGGAGGGGCAGTTGAGCAAGTCATAGCTTTTGTTGAGCAACAGGTTTACATTAACATACATCAACACAACAATCTGTCTAGAGAAACAAAAACACTGAATAGAATTTGAGTTATCTACAAGTGATTTGAGACAAACATTTCCTCAAAATTCAGCCCCTGCCATTTTATCAAAGTTTATTCTTGCCGTGTAACTGCAACCATTGAAGTATTTAAGCAGTATACCATCTCTCCTCTGAAGTTTTTACGATTGTCAAATGTTGAACACACAAATGAATTATGCTTACTGACTAGGACTCTATGAAGTCATCTCAAGAGTTTAGATTCTGCACAAATTACCTGATCAGCAAATTCACCCCGTGTCTGCGTGGGTTTCCTCCTGGTGCTCCGGTTTCCTCCCACAGTCCAAAGATGTGCATGTTAGGTGAATTGGCCATGCTAAGTTGCCCATAGTGTTCAGGGATGTGTAGATAAGGTGAGTTACAGGGGGATGGGTCTGGGTGGGATGCTCTGAGGTTTGATGTGGACTCATGGGGCCAAAGGGCCTGTTTCCACACTGTAGGGATTCTATGATTCTATGATTATAACTGTAAAAGATCACCACCTCCTATTTCACAGTTTATTTTTAAAACAACTTAAATTATTAAAATAAAGTAACTTCAAAAAATGAAATATCTGGCAGAGACTAAGCAAAGATAGTCTTAAAATTCTCAAACAGAAACAGAAATTGCTGCAGACACTCAACAGATCTGGCAGCATTTGTGGAAAGAAAGCAGAGTTAATGTTTCAAGTCCAGTGACTCTTAAAATTCTCATATTACTGAATGTGGCAAAGATATGGTTTACAAGTCAAAAGTCTGCCCCATCATTGCAGATGAAATTAAAAGGTTGAACATTTCTAAAGTTACTACAGTTTTAACAACTAACTGATTACCTCTTAGCCACATCTTTTGGTGTCTCTCCAGCATCATTTCTGATGTGCTGGTCTGCTCCCATTTCTATGAGCCATTGCAGGCAACCAACGTGTCCTTGCCCAGCAGCTAAGAATTGTACATACAAGTGTCAGTTATGTATAATTCAATTTTGCCATTAAGAAAAAAATAACATATAATTTTTGTCCAAAAATCATTATTGACTCTGTACCTTCTGTAAGGCAGCTATTTTGTATTTATTAGTGGTGTTCAAACCAATATTATGCTACTCAAGGTTATAGCTATGGAAGTAAGCTTTTCAAAGCTACCTTGTGGCGGAAATGAGTAGAACAGGAGTTAAAGTGCAAGCAGGATGTTTACAGCTCGTCTGCTGCCTAGCAACTACTTTAACGCTGCTGTTTTCTCAAGTAACTGCGAAGCCTGACGACATTTACAAATCATTAACATTAACTGAGCAGGACCTGATAACCCTAGCATACACTCAGCAGTGGTGCAAAGATCAGAGGACTAGGAATTCTTCACTGGGCCCTACAAAGAAAGCTTGGGCACTTCTACCTGAGCTCTCCATCCAACTATTTCCAAAACCCAAAAACCCTTCCCTCCATAACTAACATGGCTGCCTGGTTATCTCCAGCCACTCAATCTTAGTTGTCCTGAAGCCAGCGAGCTGCTACAGGATTCTTATTTAAGAGGTTGTTGCAAAGCCAACCAGTAGGATGTTAACGAGACTTAGTTATTCCAATGAACAGGCTGGGTTTCCTGCTGCAGCTTCTGTAGCGATGAAGCATCTCACTAGAAACCCAGTCAGGATTTTAAACTCACTTGATTATTCATTTGGAAGAAATGGTCTACAACTGTAATGGACAACAATGCTTGTAATGTACCTGATCACAGCAACAGAAAGCAAAGAGAATGTTTATTTCCCTGGATTACCATCTGGGCCTGAGCAAACTGATGTAGAGTCAAGATGATCGAAAAGTTGATTGCATGCTCAAAGATTGCTGTGGGTGAAATAGGTTTAAATTCATGTTGCACTGGTGCCAGTACTGGTGAAAGAGGAAGCTGTTCCATTGGGCCAGGTTTCACTTGAATTGTGTTGAGACCAGTGCCAATGGTGGCCTATTGGGATTGCTGGATACCAGCATATGGAAAGTGCTTAACAAATTCCAGAACCTCTCCTTCAGAATGCATGAGAGGTGGCATATTTGGTTGACCATGTATGGGTTGATATATAGAATCATAGAATCACTTGTGTGGAAACAGGCCCTTCAGTCCATCAAGTCCACACCAACTCTTGGAGCATCTCACCCAGACCCATTCTCCTATAACTCACCTAAGCTATACATCCCTGAACACTATGGGCAATTTAGCATGGCCAATCCACCTAACCTGCACATCTTTGGACTGTGGGAGGAAACCCATGCAATACGTTTGGGAATATTCAAGGATAGGCCAAATTTCTCATATACAGAGTTGAAGACATCATGATTGGCTTGCAAGTCTGGTACAAAGTGGGCAACCACACTGCAGTCATCAGCAAACCTTGGATTCTGTATACCAATGATGGTCAATTCAGTGGCAGGGAGCCAACTGATGTTAAAGAATTTACTGTCCAAACAGTATTTAATACTGACAGTAATGGGTTATTAACATTCAAGGACTGTGAGAAAAACTACATAAGCCAAACCAGGAGAAAATTGATTCTATGGATACATGAACACCAATTAGCCACCAAGAGACACGGCCAATTCTCGCTTGTCTCACTGCACATGGACAACGCGGGACACGAATTCGACTGGGACAACACATCCATAATCACACAAGCCAAACGGAGACACACCAGGGAATTCCTGGAGGCCTGGTATTCAAACTGGAACTCCATCAACAAACATATTGAATTAGACCCTGTGTACAAACCACTGAGAAACAAAACCAGAAGTAATACCAATCACCCCAGCAAACCGAGGCATATAAATAACAAGTAGGACAGAACACCGACACCTCACCAGAGGCGTGCTGATGACGTTACTTAGCAGGGTGATAAAACGTTTGCAACCAAACCCATTGGCTCTGCAAGCAGGTCTAAAACCTCATCCACGACCCTGGCTACAAATCTTCTCGAAAATTTTAAAGGGTCATTAACCTTCAATCAGGTGAACAGTTACTATCAGCTACACTGTGAACAGTATAGGGGCTGTCACACAGCCTTGCTTGACCCTGATCCTGATTTTTCAGAAACAAAAACAGAAATTGCTGAAACTATTCTGAGGGAGGGTCTGGCAGCATCTGTGGAGAGAAATCAGAGTTGATGGCAGCATCTGTGGAGAGAAATCAGAGTTGATGTTTCAGGTCCAATGACCCTCCCTCAGAATAGTTTCAGCAATTTCTGTTTTTGTTTCTGACCGGCAACATCCATAGTTCTTTTAGTTTTTATCCTGATTTTTCAGATTTCCCTATCGGGTTCAAGATCTTTTTCCTCCTAAATCCATAGGATGAGTGCATGGTCTCAGCAAATAGAACCTGGTGAAAGTCTCTGTGTGATATTGCTTAATGTGGGGACCATAGGTGTCTTTTGTGAGCACATGTCTGTCAACTTGATGACCTCAGCTGAGCCACAGATTCTGTTGTTTTTAATTCATTTGATTACTTGTTGCAGCTCTCCCAATGATGGTGGGTCACTCATGGATTCTACCACAAGCTACTGGGACTTAGTTTGCAGAGTATCAGCTGTCATTGGCAATTCACATTTGAAGAGTTGTTCAGGTGGCATGGTCATCCTCAAGAGAAAGATTAATCTTTGAGTTAGGAGGATTTCATTCATTTGACCTTGGTAGCTTCAAAAAACCTTCATGTCACAAGGGTTAATGCATTGTTGGATCTCTTGGGTTTTTTTATTTCCACCACACGTTCTTTAATCTAGACATTTGTCTTTGGGTGTCTGCCTTGTTCTGATGGGGTGTTGCCTTCTTAACTTGTGACCTTGGCTTGTTTTGCAAGCAAAGTGTTTGCTTGTTTTTGTTCAAGTTTGTCACATAGTTCGGCATAGTTAATGTTACTTGTGACAATGATACTTGAACCCAAAGGTCAAGTCCCATAGGTGTCTAGGTATCTCATGAAGCTGACTTTATTTGATGTCACTGATCTGGAATTGTGTTAGATGTGTAAAAATTGTCCAGATTGATTTTGAGCTCCACATGGAATTCTTCTGCTCAGTTGGGCTACTTCATGGCTGAGACATTCATCATCTTCTTTTGAACTTGCTCCCCTTTCAATTCTTAAACCTATCTAGTTGCATATTCATTACCAAGCAATTAAGTCCAGGAGGCATCAGTTTGCTGCATGAATCAAACAATACAAACGTCATTTAGATTTTTACCCAAATGACATAATCCAAGGGATGAAATGCCTTGATTTAGCATGTCTCCATTGGGGTTTGTGTTTATACTTTGGAAAAAGAAGGTGCTTGTTATGATGAGACCGTGCTGAGCACATTTTGACAGTGGCTGGATGCATTTTGCATTTGCTTTTCCCCATTCTGTTTTCCAAGGATTCTGCTCCTGACATCCGAATCCCAGCCAACCCAGGTATTAAAGTTTCCCAGATGGATGGTCCTTTTGGGATAGTAGTGAGAACTTTTATTAAGGTCAAGAGTAGAGCTTTTCCTTACAATTTACAATTTAGAGTCAAGGGTCAGTATATTCCAGCTGGTGACTGTGACATATTGATTTCTGTTGAGTTGGAGGCAGTTTCATGAGCCTCCTAATAATACAATTAGGAAGTTCTGCCCCAGTGCAAACAAGATCCTGTTCAAAATAGCAAAACCAACTCCATGACTACATGGGTTACTGTCTATTTTGCTTTTCCAGCAAGAAGTATGTAACTTTGCAAATTCCTTCAGCTGCCTCTTCCCAGGATGGATTCTTGGTAGCTAACATGATTTGGCAACAGGTTTTCTTTTAAAATGTCACTATTGAGATTATTCTTGAGTGTTCAAACATTCCAACTTGCAAAACATAAGAAATTTTCTTTCAGTATTGTTGAAAAAAGACATTTTTTTCAAAGTTTTTCATCTCACACTCATCAGGATGTTTCACAAGAATACAAATTCAAGAGGAAACCCAACAGTTATATTGTATGAGAAGACAGTTGACTGGTTGGGAAGTGAAGTCTGAATGGTGGAAGCATGGCGAATGCATTCATTAATATTAATTACCACCCAGGCCTTGCTTAAATTTAAACCAGGCAGGATGACTCTGATTGTCAGGGCTTTGCTATTCTTGTGAAATGTTCTGATGAGCACAAGACAAAAGGCTTCAACAGAAGGTATGGTTTTTCAGTAATACTCAAGTTCTCTACTACCAACCAACTATGTTTTCTTTCTTTGTCCACAAAGTTTGTGATCTTGTAGGATATGGTTCTCCAGCCAAGAAAAATTTGGCCAGCCTGTTTTAAAGGCACTTTATAATGAAGACATTTTAAGCTCAGTCAGATCAGCAGCAGGAGAGGAATGGATCAAGCTGAGTCAGTGCAGCAGCTGGAGAGGTATATGAGTTCAATGAGGTTAATTATGAGAGGTAAACACAGAGTAGATCATGAGAATCTTTCCACATGACGGACATGTCTAAGACCAGTGGGCGTAGGTTTAAGGTGAGGAGCAAGTGGTTTAGGGGAGATATAAGGAAAATGTTTTTCACCCAGACGATGGTAGGTATATGGAACGTGCTGCCCGAGGGGGTTGTGGAGGCAAGTGCTCTCACATAATTTAAGAAACATCTGGATGAGTACTTAAATGCCAAGATACAGCAGGCTATGGACTAAATGCAGCTAAATGGGATTAATGAAGTTTGGTGTTTGTTGGTCGATATAGACGTAGTAGGCTAAATGGTTGTTCCTATGCTGTATGACTCTATGACACTTCTTCTAGCATAGGGTATCTGCTACCAAAGACACCACTGTCCCAACAAAGGTATCCAATAAACTTCATGCATCTGACACCGGCGAGCACCTTCTTAACTAAGGTCTGAGATTCACACACTGTCCCCGTCACCAATCCACTACTGCTATAGGACTTGACAAATTGGCCCTGGTGAAAATCTCTGCATTCATTTAATGTGGAGATGCTGAGGTTACATCACTGTCAAAAAAACAGATTCTCAAAGGAATAACAAGCAAGAGAAGACTGTGCATCTCACCGCACAACTATATTCATGATTCAACCCTTCAGTAAACCCAGGTATCATTCTGATGAATCTGAATTGTACTGAACTACAAGACCAATGTGATTTTCCCAATCTTTGGTGCCAAGAACTGAATATCTTGCTCAGTTGGTGTTTGATGAAATCTTTGTAAAACTGAACCATAACTTCCTCACATTTGAATTTGACTTAAAGGCCTACATTCAATTAGCCTTTTTGATGACTTTGTTTATCTGAGTATTAGCTTTTAGTGATTATTTACCTTGGCATACAAATCTATTTGTTTCTCCACAGCTCCTGGTCTCTCAACATTAAGAAACAAAACTTTATTTTGACTAATTTTGTTGCTGTTGACATACTTAGGATGATTCATAAGAGCATAATTGATGGACTAATTGTTCATCTTCTTCTATTTAGTCTATTATTTTGGGCTACCGAACGGGATGCATTTTCAGATTAAACTTCTGCACACATCAGGGGAGTTATTCTATTTTTTTTCACAGTTGCTTGGTTACATTTTGTTGCTAATTTTCCTCCAGATCCAAATACCAGAACCAATAGAGCCTTGATCCTGATACCCTGCCCCAGTAAGGTGCCTGAAAAAAACACTTCCAAAAAGCATCATCTTCTGAATCAGTAGGAGGTTTTCCACTGCAATCCCTACCACAACCTGTTTTAGATTATTTTATTGCTAATGTTGTTCAAAATATGGGAAGATTGAGCTGCGTGGAGACTGTTTTGACTATTTACTGTAGCTGTTTACTGGTTGGCAGAGGCTTTTACCACATCAGTTTTCAAGAAGTTGAAGAAATAAAATGCAAATATGCCGACAATTCTTATTGCAATCAATATCATAGGATTACCTTTATGCATGGGGGTGCAGCCCTTATCATCTCTTTCATTGATGTTAATTACTCCAGATTCAACTAGCTGTCGCAGAGTCTCGTGATCTCCTTTGAATGCACTCACATGAGCTGGAAATGCGAGATCTAAGAAAGGTGCAAGAAGCAGAAGAACAATGGCAAGGCATTTATCCACAATTTTTTGAGTCATTACCTTCTACCCACTTATGTATGTCCACACTGTTTTCCTTCATTCCACATAATAATCATACTCTTGAAGCAACTATCTGGAGGTTTTAACGATAAGATCAACTCAAGAGATTTTTGATTTGTTCAACATATGGCAACATCTTTTTTTTCCATCCTTTGTCTCTTGTCTATTTCACATTGTGATCATCAGAATGGAGTTCTACACCTATAGGCTCTCTCAGACTCTGGTCAATTGCGTGAACTTTACACAACTTCATTGCATTGGAAGAGGGCTAAAAAGTCCACAGAACGTTCTGCTTCACTTGAACACTTATATTGCTGGTTAACTTCTATTAATATCAGTTATGTAGAAGCCTAAGTATCCTCCAAATATTGTTTTTTAAAAGTTGATTTTACAAAGTGTCCTGCGTAACTAAACTATATTATTCATTAATCCTGCTTTCTAACATTTTACACAATCACCTAAAAGCTACCATTACTATTTAGTGAAATAAAGAATATCACGTTCTGCAAAGCTACAAAATCTCTGTATTCAATATTAACAAACCACTTCATTAAACTGCACCACAATCTGCAGTAAAAGACTGTGGCACTAAAAGTGAAAGCATCATCTTGTCCTGCTTACTTTCTTGATCAACTGGATGATCCCGTTCATGTTCCACAGCTACAATGTACTGCACGATGTCATCCTTGTAGAATCTCTTTGCAAGATCCTTCGGGGTTTCACCTTGATCATTCCTGGCTCCCAGTATCTGGGTCATGCTGTCTCCATGGCAGACAAGAAACTTAAAGCAATGCAAGTGTCCTTCCATTGCTGCAAGATGAACTATCATTAAAAGAATAACAAGACACATTAGAAGTAGACAATATTACTTCCTGTATTACAACTCAAATATGCCATAACCAAACTGTCAATAGTACGCAATGTCATTCACTAAACAGTATTTTAACAGGACAGCTATATTTATTATACAAAACAACTCAAATTGGACAAGGTCTTGCCACTGTTCCACATGCAGTGAAACCTGTTGAAAAGTGCAAGTGCACGGAGATTATACAAGGATAGGTGCCTTCAAAGTTGGATGACAAACTGACACACAGTCAGGGTTTTAGAGGTCTTTATCCACATTGTGCACATCTTGCCTTTGAAGCATTCCCTTCCCAGGGATCAGCCTCACTGATAGGCTTGGCTTCCAGCCAAGTAGTGACAACCCCAGAGTAAGCTCTTAGATCTGGTAAATTAGATCCCTGACCAGTACTGTAGGAGAAGAATCTGAATGAACCTTCAGACTGGGAGGGGGGCATTATCTAATGTGGAGAAGTTGGGGACACTTCTGTCCTTATTTACAACATTGCTTGAGGGCAATATACTTACACTCCTCTTGCTTCAATTGTCAGGTTGCCCACTGTCACCTACAGGAAAAATTGCTGAAGCAAGTTAAATCAGAGGATGCCAACCTCATTGATATATTTAAAATGTCCCCAACAATCCCTGTAGGAATGGGCTGGCTACCCATCATTTGTCCCACCTCCCCAAAACCTGGTAATTGGCTGGCTAAATCTGGCTTTCCATGCACTCAGAAATTTCTAACTGCACCCAATCCATGCACTCAGCTAGATTAAAAACAGACCGTTACTGTTTACAGCAGGTCTGGCAGCATCTGAGGAGATAAAGCTGAGTTATCATTTTGGGTCCAGTGATTCAATTTGTCATCTAAAAAACAGGGTCTCTGACAATGCAGCACTCTTGCAGCACTGCATTAGAGCATTAGCCTAGATTTTGTACTCAAGTCCCAAGAGCAGTCTTTGACCCACAATTCTCTGACTCAGAGATTCTAATATTGCCAGCTGACACGTCCCCAGAATGTGGTGCCATTGTAGCATCACTGCTAAGAGTGAGGGAACAGTACAAAAGACTAGACCAAACAGTTGGAAAACTCAGGCTCTGGTGGTGTAAGAATTTTTTGATTGTCAGGCTGGAGGAAGTTATATAGATGGCAAGGGCTGAGAACATGATAGTGACTTTAGATTTGAGACACCGAGCAACAAGCAGTAAATGTTGTTCAGCAAAGACATGTTGGAGAGTAAGCAAAACTTATTAGGGGACAGCAAAGCTGCTGCAGAATCTTAAATGAACTATGTGGGTGCCATCATTGGAATTCAGGTTCATTAGCAGATCAGCTCTGGCTCCTGCCTGCTTCAGGCAACAACCTGTTTATGCAAAATCCATTGTTGTTTCAAATTAGTGCTCCACCGGATTTCACAAAAATCTCCCAGCTGCTGTGGGCCCATCACATATACAAGTTCCCTTTTCCGCAGTCATATTCCCTCAGCGCATACAGAAGAGACAATTTCTAGTTTGGTTCCTTGGTAAAGCCACCAAGCATTTTGTCCACCTTTCCTAAGTCAGCAACCTGCCTTCTTTATCTTTACTCTTTCATGTCTCTGGCAATGCCAGCATTTGCTATTCATCCCCAAATGCCCAAGGGAAGGTACCAATGAGCCATATTCTTAAACCACAGTAGTCCACATGATGTAGGTACACCCAAAGCGCTGTTAGAAAGTGAGTGCAGGATTTTGACTTAGTGACAGAGAGGGAACAGTAATATGGCTCCAGGTCATGGGGATATGTGATTGAAGAGTCATAGAGTCATACAGCATGGAAACAGACCTTACGGTCCAACCAGTCCATGCCAACCATAATCTCAAACTGAACTAGTCCCACCTGCATGCTCCTGCCCCATATCCCTCCAAACCTTTCCTATTCATGTACTTATCCAAATGTCTTTTAAACATTGCAATTGTACACGCATCCACCACTTCCTCTGCAAGTTCATTCCACACACAATCCACCCTCTGTGTAAAAAATTTGCCCCTCATGTTTTTTTTAAATCTCCCTCCTCTCACCTTAAAAATGCGTCCCCTAGTCTTGAAATACCCCATCCTAGGGGAAAAAACAACTACAATTAACTCTATCTGTGCCTCTCATTATTTTATAATGTGGATGTGCCAGTGTTGGACTGGAGTGGACAAAGTCAGAAGTTAGACGACACTAGGCTGCAGTCCAACAGGTTTATTTGAAATCACAAGCTTTTGCTGCGCTGAAGTGAAGGTTCACCTGACGAAGGAGTAGCGCTCCAAAAGCTTGCGATTTCAAATAAACCTGTTGGACTATAAACTGGTGTCATGTGATTTCTGACTTCATTATTTTATAAACTTCACACTTATAGGGATCAGGGTTCCCACGCATCAACTGGTCTTATCCTTCCCCTAGCTTTAGGTGTGATTGAAGGAACCACAGAGAATTCCTGAAGTGTACCTTTTCTTTGGTACACTGTTGTCATTGAAGCATCTGTAGAACATGAGCTGATCAAAGCCGGTAATTCTTTAGACACTGCCTTGAAATCACACAACCATTCTCAGTGTTCTGTGTGACTCAGACCAATTCCCAAGTTCACAGTGGGATCACAAACCAAGGGGCCAATCCTCGTATTCACAAACTGCTGTAATATTATCACCTAAATCAAATCGCAGAATGCCTCACTCAGACCCCTGACTCAGCCAAACACCAGGCCACCTCATGAGCAGAGCTATACCAACAACAGTAAATAGTTTAATCTAAACGTTTGTAAAACAAAATATATGCTTATAAGAACAAAAGGACAAAAGATACTTTACTGTAAAATGCATTTGAACAGGAGACACATTTAGTGGACTTCAATACATCTAGTTGCTGGCTCATAATCTATTTACAGAACAGTAATACTACCTGAATGGCAGATATGAAAGAACTTTTTTCACCAAAACCTCACCAAGTAGGATTTGACACTTTGGATACCCACGAGTTTACAGTACCTGGTAAATTGCCATCACGGTCCACTTCACTTACATCCGCTCCCCATCTGACGAGAAGCTGCAAGCAACCCAGCCTGCCATGAAAAGCAGCATAATGGAGACCCCTCCAACCAGTTTTATCTGTTGAATTTGTGTCCTGGGGAGCAAAACAAACAGGAAAATTATGTCTCAGGGACAAATTTCAGCAAATGTGGTGTGTGTTTTGACTCAGCATATCATTGCAGCCCTGAAAAAAATGAAATTAGGTAATCATTTCCACAATTGTTGTGTTCAAAATTAATGAAATCAATTTATAAAGAAAACTTCACTAGCCAACAAAATAACCAGATGTTATTTTCAAAATTTATTAAAATCTATGGGTGTCTATTTTGCTTTCTAGATTGAATACACGATGACTATCTTTTTCCCAGAGACCACAAAATTTGCGGTGAATAAAATCAACCTTATTTTTTTTTCTGTTCATTTCTTGTGGGTTGTGGGCGTCGCTGGCTGGCCAGCATTTCTTGTCCATCCCTAGTTGCCCTCGAGAAGGTGGTGGTGAGCTGCCCTCTTGAACCGCTGCATTCCTCCTGCTGGGGGTTGACCCACAGTGCTATTAGGGAGGGAATTCCAGGATTTTGACCCAGTGACAGTGAAGGAACGGCGATATATTTCCAAGCCAGGATGGTGAGTGACTTGGAGGGGAACTTGGAGGTGGTGGTGTTCCCATATATCTGCTGCCCTTGTCCTTCTAGATGGAAGTGGTCGTGGGTTTGGAAGGTGTTGTCTGAGGATCTTTGATGAATTTCTGCAGTGCATCTTGTAGATAGTACACACTGCTGCTACTGAGCACCAGTGGTGGAGGGAGTGAATGCTTGTGGATGTAGTGCCAGTCAAGCAGGTTGCTTTGTCCTGGATGGTGTCAAGCTTCTTGAGTGTTGTTGGGGCTGCATTCATCCAGGCAAGTGGGGAATATTCCATCGCACTCCTGACTTGTGCCTTGTAGACGGTGGACAGGCTTTGAGGAGTCAGGAGATGAGTTACTCGCCGCAGTATTCCCAGCTTCTGGCCTGTTCTTGTAGCCACTCTGTTAATGAGGTGAGTCCAGTTGAGTTTCTGGTCAATGGTAACCCCCAGGATGTTGATAGTGGAGGATTCAGTGATGGTAACATCATTGAATGTCATGGGGCAGTGGTTAGATTGATTCTTATTGGTGGTGGTCATAGCCTGGCATTTGTGTGGCGCGAATGTCACTTGCTACTTGTCAGCCCAAGCCTGGATATTGTCCAGATCTTGTTGCATGTGAACATGGACTGCTTCAGTATCTGAGGAGTCGCAAATGGTGCTGAACATTGTGCAATCATCAGCGAACATCCTGACCTCTGACCTTATGATGGAGGGAGTCTCATTGATGAAGCAGCTGAAGATGGTTGGGCCTAGGACACTATCCTGAGGAACTCTGGAGCTGAGGTGATTGACCTCGACCATCTTCCTATGTGTCAGGTATGACTCCAACCACCAGAGAGTTTGCCCCCGATACCCATTGATTCCAGCTTTGCTAGGGCTCCTCGATGCCACACTCAGTCGAATGCAGCTTGATATCAAGGGCTGTCACTCTCACTTCACCTCTGGAATTCAGCTCTTTTATCCATATTTGAACCAAGGCTGTAATGAGGTCAGGAACTGAGTGGCCCTGGCGAAACCCAAACTGGGTATCACTTAATAATTACTTAAAAGCTTCCTTACCAATGGGAAAGATGACACCAGGAGTGGTGATAAAAGCAGTACAGAGGTGGTGAGAACGCAAGGGTGGGGGGATCAGCAGGAAAGACTGAACAACTGGGATTAAGGCAGCACAGTGGTGATGGAAACACAGTGGGAGATAGGGGAATGCAGCAGGCACTGCCACTGCCATCAGGATGCCAACTCAAAGAATGACATCACAAGGAAACACTTAGGTGATTGACCAAATGAGATACAGCGAGTAGAAAAACAGATCCAACCACATTGAGTGAGTGGGCAAAGGTCTGGCAGATGGAATACAATGTAAATAAATGTGAAGTCATACATTTTGGTAGGAGTAATAGTAAAAAGGATTATTACTTGAATGGTAAAAAGTTGCAGCATGCTGCTATGCAGAAGGACCTGGGTGTCCTTGTGCACGAATCACAGAAGGTAGGTCTGCAGGTACAACAAGTAATTAGGAATTTTGTCCTTCATTGCTAAAGGGATTGAAATTAAAAGCAGAGAGGTTATGTTGCAGCTGTACAAGGTGCTGGTGAGGCCACACCTGGAGTACTGTGTGCAGTTTTGGTCTCCTTACTTGAGAAAGGATGTATTGGCACTGGAGGGGGTGCAAAGGAGGTTCACTAGGTTGATTCTGGAGTTGAGGGGGTTGGCTTACGAGGAGAGACTGAGTAGATTGGGATTATATTCATTGGAATTCAGAAGATTGAGGGGGGATCTTATAGAAACATATAAAATTATGAAGGGAATAGATAAGATAGAAGTAGAGAGGATGTTTCCACTGGCAGGTGAAGTTAGGACAAGAGGGCATAGCCTCAAGATTAGAGGGAGCAGATTTAGGACTGAACTGAGAAGGACTTTCTTCACCCAGAGGGTTGTTAATCTATGGAATTCCTTGCCCAGTGAAGTAGTTGATGCTACTTCAGTAAACGTTTTTAAAAAAAGTAGATATTTTTTGAACAATAAAGGAATTAAGGGATACGGTGAGAACGCAGGTAAGTGGATCTGAGTCCACGAAAGGATCAGCCATGATCTTATTGAATGGCGGAGCAGGCTCCAAGGGCCAGACGGCCTACTCCTGCTCCTAGTACTTATGTTCTTAACAAAATGGTGGGAGGGAGGCCTAGAGCCTGGTGATTCGTTCTGTGTCAGAAATGTCTCTTTGCTGATATTACAGGGTCCATGAATATGATGCTCATGCTATGCTTTGACATTGACACACAAACTATCACGACTTGGACTCCAAGGATGGGGTAATTGGGGCAACATGTTCATTTTAGTCCCCATTCATGCAGTTCGACTCTAACTGTCTCAATTATTCCCACCTGAGGGCAAAGGTCTTGCTCCATCAAGACAGATGGATAGTTAGTGAGCCACAGCCATCTCACGTTAAAAGACGCTGTGCACAGACAGCTTTACATCTTCAAAGTAAAGTTGGAATCTGCATATCAGTTCTCTCATGAGCAATCCTAGCTGCATGTGGCGTACTGCATGTGCATGTAACACTTGAAAACTTCAGTGCTATAACAGCACCAACATTGTCCTGAGTGAGACACAGCAGGCAAGGAAAAGGTCAGCTCAATAAGCAAGGTGGCAAATACACCTTCTTCTGGACAGTATATCCGAGGAAGGCTACCAGCTTTGTGGGATTGGTTTTGCTACAAAAAAAAATGTTGATTGTCTCAGAAAGCCCGTGTGGGAGAAGAAACTGCCTCGTGACCCTTTGGCTCACCCTAACCCAGAAATAGCACACCATATGCCATCAGTGCATAGCCCCCACTCTAGAAGCAACAAATTAAGCTAAGGAGGCTTTCTGCTCCAGCTTTGATCAGTGACTGTCCCATGTCCAAAAGGGAAAGCAGTTGATTTTTCTACGTGATTTCAACTCCAGAGTTGGAATAAATAAAACACCTCATAATAACACTCTTAACCCTGGACATGGCACCTGGTTGACTCGGTCATTGTCTGAGTGAGGAAGCGTAAGGATGTTCACATCGCTCATGCCATGACAGGAGCTGATGACTGCTGGACTGACCATTATCTCATCCATTCTTCAATCTCCATCAGCCCTGCCCACTAACACCAGCAGCAGAAGAGCTGTTTCCCTGCTGTCTGCCAAAGGGAAGATCATTGCAAAAATCCTCATCGAGAAGAGGAAACTGAAGAGGTCCTCTTGAAGTCCCATGAATTCCATCCATTAAGCAGCAGATACCTTGGAACACCACCATCTACAAGTTCCTCTCCATGCCACTCACCATCCTGACTTGGAAATATACCACCATTCCTTCAATGTTTCTGGGTAAAAATCCTGGAACTCCTTCCTTAACAACATTGTGGGTCTACCTACAGCCCATGGATGGCAGTGGTTCATTAAGGTAGCTCACAACCACCTTCTCAAGGGCAACAAAGGGATGAGCAATAAATGCTGGCCCAGCCAATCACACACACACCCCATAAGTGAAATTTTAAAAAAAGCTACATTCCCTCTAATTTTTCCCAGACCTCAGGTTTGAGCACAGCAGTGACTTCCAGAACAAGCAGTTGATGCATTGGTATGTGCACACTCTCCAAGCAACTGCATAGCTGAGAGGCAATATCACCATCAAGAGGAACAGTGAGTGCAATGAACAGGACAAGTGCAAGGAAAATGCAGAGAGCTTTAGCAAAATTTATATATGGACTTCTTTGACCTCAAAGGCCTTTGATGCTATCATTTGAGAGGGACCATGGATCATCCTCAAAATCAGTTCCCTGCAGAAATTCACCACCATCCTCCGCCAGCTGCACAACGACATGCAAGTAGTGATCCTTACCAACAGATCCAGCATGAACCCAATACGTATATAAATGGAGTCAAGCAAGACTGCATAACATCAATGCTCTTTTCCATCTTCCTTGTCACAGCACTGCACCCATATGCATGAAATTCTGCACTAGTGTGGAGCTAATTTACAGAACAAGCAGGAACATGTTGAACCTGCATCAAAAACAATGATGACCCAAATTCTGTTGCAAGCTGCTGCATGCAAATGATGCAAGGATCTACTAGCCCTTTTGCATGCATCAGCTATGTGGACAATGTACCTTGTGAAATATTATCAGTGATGCCTCCACAAAATTCTCCAAATCCAAAGATAGGATAGGCATTCGAATAAGAATGTTTTCTCTTGGGCTAACGACCCCAGTGTTAGTTAGCTACCTTGGCAGGCCAATACCTTGCACGCTTGACACAAGACTTCCAAAATAACCTTCAACATGGAAAATGGTTACCAGGAAGACAGATGGATTGCTTCAAGGCTGTCCTCAGAACCTTTGAAAAATGCAAAATCCCAAAAGGCTTGTGGTCTAGCCCAAGACCACCCAAACTGGAGAAGAAGCATCTGTGAAGGATCCAACCTTTTTGAGCAACTCTGACAGATCCAGAAGGAGTCTAAGCACAAACAGAGGAAGGAACATGAAAACGACTCAAGCATCAAACACTTCCACTTCAGCAGGGTGTGTGGATCCCACATTGAACTACTAAGTCACCTCAGCACCCATGATATCAAAGTGGAAGAAAGTCATCCTCAGTCTCAAGGGACAGGCTAGTAGACACGTAGCCCGATTAACTGAAAAAAAAGTGAAACTAGATCATTTTCACATTGCTCAGTGTTCAAACTTTTGTAATTAATTCAAGTTACCAAATAAATCTTGCTGGCTATTGAAATAAGCAGTAGTTATTTTTAAATAACTTTTTTAAAAAAATTAAATGTTTATATAATCTATAGTGCCTATTTTGCTTTCTACATTGAACACACGAATGGCCATCTCCCCTTTCCTAAAGACCCTGAAATTTACTTTGAGTAAAATCAACTTTCACAGCTAACTAACAGTTTCTTACCACACCACTGCGAAGAATAGTCTGAAGTGTGTAGGAATGTCCATGGGCAGCAGCCAAATGTGATGGAGTACAGCCTCTATCATCCTTTGCTGTTAAATTGGCACCATTTGTTACCAGGGCCTGTAGACCAATACATGAAGACATTACACTATGCTTCTCATTGTGAAACAGAAATTTCGAAGTTATGGCACAAAAGGAGGCAATTGTCTGTGCTGGTTGAGCATCTCGTAATCTTACTTTCTACCTTTTGGTTCACATCCTTGTAGATTTTAGAATTCAACATTACATCCAAGTATTTTTAAATTCAATTTTCTTTTACAGACAAGAATTAAGGATAAATTATGTAGAGACTCGAGGTGGTGAAGAGATGTGAATTTCAACCAGTTTACTGGATTGAAATAACATTTATGATGCAAAGAGCACTGTTCTATTCAATCATCCTCTCCTCTCCTCTCCAAACTACAGCTTGTTAGTAAAATGTATAAACTATATGCTTGAGACGAAACTTAAATTTTTAAAAATTTTACACTGATTAAAATATTTATTTTGGGTCAGAACAACACAAAAATAAAGTTAATTTACCTGCATACAGGCATCGTGACCCCTGATGGCTGCAATATGTGCTGCTGTCCAGCCCCTGGAAGTTACATCTGTCAGATCAGCACCATGCCAAAGCAACCAATGCAGGCACTGTAACATTGAAACTGAACTGTAAGTATCTGCTTCTTTCAAATTAAATAAGATTAGAACATATTTTAAATTTTATATTAAAGCTGATAATAAATAATTGCATGATTATTTAAATTTGTACCATTTAACAATTAATCCACTGGCAAAACTGAAATTAAAAATATTGTTGATCCTTGAATATCCCAAACATATATTAAAGATAGAGTTTTTTTTTTCAAAATTAACAGATAAGATGACTGATTCTTGTCCCTATAATCACCAATCCACTTCAGTCTCATGGTGTACACATGTTGGCATATGTAAAGTTAGCAATTACCTACATACTTTAACGTGATTTATTAAGAAATTCGGCGAAAACAGGAGATACCACAGAGAATGAGAATAAGTAAAGCGCAGCTTAAGCTTTGGTTCCAGTTTAATTGCATGTTGTAGGCTGACAATAGTGGTAATAAACATTTCTTATAATGTTACATATAAAATAAAAACCGGATTAGGCCATTTAGAGATAGTGGGAACTGCCCATGCTGGAGAATCTGAGATAACAAGGTGTAGAGCTGGATGAACACAGCAGACCAGGCAGCATCAGAGGAGCAGGAAAGCTGACATTTTGGATCTGGACCCTTGGGTCCAGATCCAAAATGTCAGCTTTCCTGCTCCTCTGATGCTGCTTGGCTTGCTGTGTTCCTCCAGTTCTACACCTTGTTATCTTAGGCCATCTAGCCCTTTGCCTCTGTTCTGTCATTTAATATGATCATGGCTGATCATCCATCTCAGTTCCCTGCTCCTGTTTTCTCCTCACACTCTTTGATCCCCTTAGCCCTTAGAAGTATATCTAACTCATTCTTGAAAACATTCGATGTTTTGGCTTCATCCACTTTCTGGGGCAGAGATTTCCATAGGCTCACCACTCTCGGTAGAAAAAATTTCTTCTAAGCTTAGTCCTAAATGGCCTATCTGTATCCTTAGACTGTGACCCCTGTTTCTAATCCCATGTTGTGGGTTTAGGTCTGACTCTTCAGTTATTTCTGCCTGCCTGGTATCTTTCTTACATCTCTACTCTTGGAGATTTGCAAACATTTTCTTTTATAATCTCTGCCATGCAATTGGTTTCCGATTGTTTGCCCCCAGTTTTTTTTAACGGGAGGGTGGGGAAGGGACCAGAGGTCCTGCCAGAAACACAGCGCCAAGGATTGGTTGAGACGGGAATTGGGTGTATGGTGAGTGGTGTGCTCAAAGAGAGGGAGAACAGTTGACTGGAGAGGAAAATAAAACAAAAAGAGGTAAATTTTCCTGGACGCTTTACTCCAGGAGACAGTCATACCCCTTAGGATAACACTTTTGATTTGGTCAGTTGTCAGGGACAGGAAAGTGTGACTGCAAGTTAAGCAGATTAGGGGGTCTAGAAGGCAGGAAGGCAAGAGTTTTTTTGCAATTGTCCAACAGCTTTGACTTTTTTGCAGCTTGTTTGAAAGAGATTGAAGGTTGCAAGGTTTGTGAGCTACCTGGCTATGGCACTGTGGTACAGAAAGCCTTTCAAGAGGGCAGGCAAAAAGAAATGCAGTGGTAGTAGGGGGCAATACAGTATGAGGGATTGGTACTGTTCTCCGAAAGAGCATGAGTCCAGATTGCTGTGTTAGGGTTTGGGATGTCAGCTCTGGACTGAAGTAGAACATGCAGCGGGAAGGGGAGGATCTGATGGCTGGTACCAACAACATAGGAAAAAAGAAGTTCTGCTGAGGGACTATGAGAAGTTAGGTGCTAAGTTAAAAAGCGGAATCTCAAATCTAATAATCTCTGGATTGCTACCGGAGTCATGTGCAAATTGGCATTATATAAATAAAATTTAAAAAGTCAATGCATGGCTTAGAGACTCATGTAGAAGAAGTGGGTTTCAGCCTTGAGGCACTGACATCAATACTGGGGAAGGTGGAAGCACCACTGGTGGGATGGTCTACACCTGAACCGTGCTGGCACTGGTGTTCTTGCAAGCCACATCACTAGGGAAGAGGACTTTAAACTGAACGCAGGGAGAATCAAGCAAATCAAGGCATAGAGCCAAGTTAATTCAGTGAAATATTAATATGGAAAATGAAGATCAGAGAAGGGCAGGAAGGGACAGAGAGCAAATATACTAAGAATATACCAGCAAGATTGACAATGATTGGGTCCAGAAAATCAAGGACAGTATAGCATTCAAGGAAAATAGGAATATAGGTAAAGGCAGAGGAATAGAACTCCTAATCTAAGCTGGTTTTGAGGTTTTAGACTTGCTCGCCGAGCCAGTGTGTTTGATTGCAGATGTTTCATCACCCTGCTAGGTAACACCGTCAGTGTGCCTCTGGTGAAGCGTCGGTGTTCTGTCCCACTTGTTATTTATATGCCTCGTTTTGCTAGGGTGGTTGGGGTTCATAGGTAGGAGTTCATAGAATGTTTGAGACAGTTTCTTAAAGCAGCACATTCTATAACTGACCAAAGGAGCAGGTAAATTATATTTGGTCATGTGACAGGATTAGTTAATGACCTGACAGCAAAGTTACCTTGAAGTAGCAGCAATCATAATATGGCTGAATTTTACAGGGGAGAAGAGTGGGACTAAAATTAGACTCAGACTTGTTCCCAGTTCAGAGGAAAGGTCACTTGACCTGAAACATCAATTCTGATCTCTCTCCACAGATACTACCAGGCCTGCTGACCTTTTCCAGCAATTTCTATTTTTGTCTCATAAGTAAAGTAAGTGTTGGTGAGAATGGGGAATTAATAATAAATAATAAAGAAACGGCAGATGTAACGAAAAGTTAGCATGCAGGTACAGCAAGTACAGCAGGAAGACTGATAGGTTATTATCTTTTATTAAAAGAGGAACGTAATATAAAAGTGAGGTTATAATGTTTTGATTATACACGGTATTAGGGAGATCACATCTCAAATACTGCGTGCAGTTTTCATTTCCTTATTCAAGGGAAGATGTAAATGCACTGAAAGCAGGTCAGTGGCGGTTTACTTGACCTACACCTGGAATGAATGAGGAAAGATGAGAAAAAGATTGGAAAGGCTGAAGATTTGAAGAGTGAAGGGTGATTTGACTGAAGTGTACAAAATCCTGAATGGTCTTGACAAAGTGGAAATGGAAAGGTAGTTTTCTCTTGTGAGGGACTCCAGATCAAAGGGACACTGTTTTAAAGTAATGGGTCGCACTTTTAGGACAAAGAGAGGGGGAATTTTTCCTCCCCCAAGTGTGTTGTGCAACTTCAGCAGGCAGTGCCGCAGAAGACAGTGAGAGCAGCATTGTTTAATACTTTTAAAGCAGAGGTAGATAGATTTTTCTTAGGCAGGACAATCAGGGTTAATCAGGGTTATCTGAAAATGTGGAATTTGTAACACAAACAAATCAGCTATGATCTTATTGATTAGTACAGCAGGCTTGAAAGTTCAAATAACACAATTCTGTCCCTAATTCATATGTTGCTAATAGATTGGCTCGCAGGAGAGGAGTGTAAAATCAAATGTGGAGGGAGAGATTTGATAATGAGCGCATAAACCACTAACATATTGCAGGGAGGTACATCATGGCTGGTTTAACTGAGGGACCAGGGTTGCGATCCTGCTTATCCTGGCTGAGAGGCAATGATGATAAAACACTGATCCACTCAATCCAACAGCTCTTTAGCTGTCAATACTGACACTGGAAAACTCAACTGCTGGCTGTTACATACAATTCAGTGACAAAATTTGGGATGCACAATCTGCTGAAATTATCAAGTTGCGTTTATTTTTACACACAGAAATAGCTCTTCACCTCTAAACTATCTGAGTGTACTGCCCATTGCAATGGAGTGAATTTGTGAATGGGATCAACTTCATTAATGCTGGCTCCATTTTTTACCATCAGCTCAAGCTCCTTCACATCACTGGCTTTCACTGCATCATGAATACTGGCAAAAGACTTCTTCTTTGTAGCTGTCAAACAAAAAACAATTTCAAACAATGAATGCACAAATTATTGGCAATTAAACAACTGACTGGAGGTAGTGGCTCCATGAATATGCCCATCCTCAATGATGGGGGAACCCAGCACATCAATGCAAAAGACAAGCCTGAAGCATTTGCATTCATTTGCAGCCACAAGATCCAAGTAACTGATCCAGCTTAATCTTCTGAAGTTCCCATCATCATAGATACTATACTTCAACCGATTTGATTCATTCTATATGATGTCAAAAATCAGCTGAAATCATTGACAATGCAAAGGCTACAGGCCCTAACACCATTGTTCAGTTTAAAAAATGATGGGGAGGTGTTGGACTGGGGTGGACATGTACATTTAAACATGGGTATCTACACAACAATGTGGAAAATTGTCTTGTGCATAAAACATAGGACAAATCCAATTTGACAAATAACCACTCCAACTCCCTGGCCTCCCCAGTCTACTTTTGATCATCAAAGTGATGGCAGGTATTGAAGGCATACGTCGGGAGTGTGTTGGAACATCTCCGCTTACCTGGATGAATGCAGTTCCAATAATGCTCAAGAAATTTGACAACATCCAGGACAAAGCAGCCTGTTTCATTGTCACCTCAACCTCCACCTTCAAAAATTCATTCCTTTCACCAGATACAATGGCAACAGTGTGTATCACAGACATGACACACTCCAGTAACTCACCACAGCTCTTCAACTATACTTTCAAACCGGAGGCATTGGCTAACCGCAAGGACAAGGGCAGTAGATACATGGGGACACCCTCGCTTGCAAACTTCCCCTAAAGACACACACCATCTATATCACTGTTCCTTCCCTGTCACTAGCTCAAAATCCTGGATTCCCTCACTAACAGCACAATGGGAGTATCTATACTATATGGACTGCAGCAATTAAAGGGCATGGCCCACCACCACTTTCACAATTTCATTTAGGAATAGGTAATAATACTGGAGAAGCCAGCAACAGCCCTATCCCATTAAATGTGTTTTTTTTAAAAATCATAATAGCATTTTAATCCCATTAGACATCTAAGCATTTATGCTTTACTCAAGTAGTGCTCATCACTGGTGCTCAAATTGAGGTTCTGTACACACCTTCCAAGTGAAATAATTGGAAAGCTTTCACTGAGTAGGGACAGCCTTACAGAGGTCTGATACAATCAGTCATCCAGGATGCTGAGATAACAAGGTGCAGAGCTGGATGAACACAGCAGGCCAAGCAGCATCAGAGGAGCAGAAAGGCTGACGTTTCGGGCCT
>NC_063337.1:55477080-55520708 GCF_021869965.1 Rhincodon typus | reverse complement strand
GTTATCTCAGATTCTCCAGCACCTGCAGTCCCTGCTAACCCAGGATTCTGAGGTTGGATAGCATCTTGCAATTAGTTTAAAAAAAAGATAGTTCTACATTCAAGATTTGAATATTCAGCTCGGGACCTTTTTCTCATTCCCAAATTAATTGTATCTCTACAATCCCATAATTGTGGACAATCCCCTGGTACCTCATCCAAGTGGACAATTTGTGAGCTTAGATAATATTTTCTGCCTAGCTATTTCCTCCCTGAAACATCAGTGTAAACCTGTCCTCATCATCACATATGCATTTCCAGGCTGAGTCTCAATAACAAATATAACTTGGAACCCTTGCTGTTTCTTGTGTTATGGCATACTAAACACAATTACTTTGCTCCCCACATAACCTGAAGCAACTAACTCAGCTTAAGTTGTGGAATGAGCCGGAACCATCTTCCTCTGCACAGATTTTATCCATAAAGCAATAAGGAAATTTAGTTTTTGTTCAGTGCTATATGACAAGCACATCTTTCTTTGAAATTGGAGTGAATAGAACGCATTAAAAAGCCACTTTAATTATTTGCTAAGGTCAAAGAATTGCCTGTTGTCTATTAAAATCAAAGTCAGTGTGTTTAATCCCTGCCAAAAACTATGTTCCCTAGCCTCCAACTCCATTCCCCTCCCTGCCAACTCTCTGAAGCCGAACCAGGTGACCTATAGCCATGACACCATTTTAAAAATTCATTTCTGAGATACGGCATCGCTGGCTGGCCAGCATTTATTGCCCGTCCCTACTTGTTCTTGAGAAGGTGGTGGTGAGCTGCCTTCTTGAACTGCTGCAGTTCACCTCCAGAGGGTTGAACCCACAACACCATTAGGGAGGGAATACTTAACTCAAACGTGAACTTCTAACTACCTATTCACAATATTTCTGCAATAACCCATTTTCATCTCCATGTATTACTTAACACTGGCCCTGCCTCAGCTCATCAGATGCTGAAACTTAAATCCATGTTTTTCAAGTTACCAAATTTTTCCCATTCAAACTACCAAGTTCTACCCACTATAGACGTCAGACTCGCCTGTGTTCAAACTTGCACCAAATCCTATTCGCCCGTCACCCCTGTGCTCACTGACTGACAGTATATTTGTTAAGCAGCAATAAAATCCTCATTCTTGTTTTCAAATCCCTGTAAGATATGTGCATTTCTCCAATTCTGACCTTTTAAGCATCACAGCTTTCAATCACTCCACTACTGGCAGACAGGTTTTCTCCCTTAAAGTTTTTGAGAAGATTTGTAACTCTGGTTGTGGATGAGGTCATAGACATGCTCGCCGAGCTGGTGAGTTTGGTTGCAAACATTTTGTCACCCTGTTAGGTAACATTGTCAGTGTGCCTCCAATGAAGCGTCGGTGTTCTGTCCCTCTTTTTATTTATATGCTTTGGTTTGCTGGGATGATTGGTATTACTTCCGATTTTGTTTCTCAGTGCTTTGTACACAGGGTCTAATTCAATGTGTTTGTTGATGGAGTTCCGCTTGGAATACTGGGCCTATACGGAGTCTTCAAAAGGAATGGATACCTGAAAAGCACAATCCGATGTTACCTCCGAGACAGACCACAACAGGAAGACATAGCACAAGCAGACACACTAATCACCCTACTATTCATCAAGGACATTTCACAGATGACCACAAGACTACTCAGACCCCTAGGTATCAGAGTAGCCCACAAACCAACAACCACCCTACAACAGCTACTGATGAACGTAAAGGATCCCATATCCAAAGCCAGCAAAACCATTGTAATATACAAAATACCATGCAAGGACTGTGAGAAACACTACATCGGCCAAACAGGAAGAAACCTGACAATACAGATACATGAACACCAACTAGCCACCAAGAAACATGACCAATTCTCACTTGTCTCACTACACACGGACAATGAGGGACACGAATTTGCCTGGGACAATACATTGATAATCGCACAAGCCAAACTGAGACAAGCCAGCAAACTCCTGGAGGCCTGGTATTCAAACTCGAACTCCTTTACCTGTGTACAAACCACCGTGAAAGAGAACCAGAAGTAATGCCAACCACTCTAGCAAACCGACGCATATAAATAACAAGTGGGACAGAACACCGACACTTCACCGGAAGTGCACTAACCATGTTACCTAGCAGGGTGACAAAACGTTTGCAACCAAACCCACCGGGTCGGTGAACATGTCTACAACCTCAGGTTTTCTTCCTCTCTAAACCTTTCTGCCACTCTATCCTATTTTTAGGATGCTTCTTGAATTCCATCTCATTGGCCATTCCCTTATGAGGCTTATTGTCAAATTTGTCTGATAACAATCCTATGTTATAATCTGGAAAGCTTTGCCAAGTTAAAACACTACAGCAATATCCTTTATTGTTATTATATTATAAATAAAGTAAAAACTGTTACTAAAAAGAAGCTTAATTAAGTAAATCAACAGGAAAAGCAATTAAATCAGCTTAAATTTATCCGATAATCAAAATTAATATTAAAGAAGAATCAGCACTGGAAATAGGTAAATGTTGTTTAAGAATAAAGAAAAATGGCAGGACAGATACAAAGATGGTATTTGAGGATGACATAGGCACATTAATACTTTTAAAAGGGCACCAAATACACCCATGGAGTTTAAAAAAAAATTCCAACCAGGATGAAGAGAAACAAATTGAAAGTGCTGAAGAAAAATACAGGATACAAAGCTCTGCTGGGAGTCATTTATGATTGCAGTGTAGTGATTCATGCATTAGAATGGAGATCCAGGAAATGTACATTGAAACATTCTGGTTATAATAGGAGTTTTAAATTTCACAAACTGGAATCAGTAGAGTAGCTCATATTAAATTTCTAGAATGTCCCAGAAAATTGTGTCAAATGCAATACATTTTAGGAGAACAAAACACAAGATCAACACAGTGATGAGTAATGAATTAGAAATAATGAACAATCTTGCTGTGAGACAATATCCTGGGAGCATGTGACTGAATTTGTTATAAGATATGAAAGGAATTTGCAGAATCCAACATCAAGGCTTTAAAAGAAATTAAAGAATTAAGAAATAATAGCAAATTCCAGTGGGCTTGGGGATATTGTCCTAATCAAACTGTTAAAGAATGTAATTATATATCTCTGAAGGAGAACCTAGAACTTCCAGCTCAGAGGTAGAGATTCTACTACAGTACCACAATAACCATACAAAAAAATATTTTTCTTCTACCCAAAACTGTTATCACAGAGTCCCTACAATGCAAATAGCAGCCATTTGGGCCATCAAGTCTGCACCCACCCTCCAAAGAGCATCCCAACCCCAACCCTGTCCCTGTAACCCTGTATTTATCTAGCCTACACATCCCTGGACACTGGGGGGCAATTTAGCATGGCCAATCCATTTAATCTGTGGGTGGAAACCCACAGAGACACAAGAAGAACATGCAAGCTTCATACAAACACTCACCTGAAGATGGATTCAAACCTGGGTCTCTGGTGTTGTGAGGCAGTGGTGCTAACCGCTGGGCCACCACACCTAAACGGGGATTGAAATCTGTTTGCAAGTCCGGATTTAATTAGCAACAGTACAACCCCCTTCCAGGTTGACATTCCAATCAGAATATCCTTAATTTTTTTAAAATTTAGCTATTTTGTAATCAACCTGTTCAGAGGTGGTGTCATATACTTCCAGAACAAGTGGAACTTGAACCCAGGCCTCTCAGTCCAGGGGTAGGGATAGCATCACTGAGGGCATAACTCAACGTTATCACACACAAATGAGCACCTTCCCACCACTAAAATCATTCTGACTTTTTTTTTGTTTTTTTTTCAAACTAGTAACCACCATGAGTAAAAATGCCTGTGTATCTAACTGAGTATTTACAAGCAAAGCCCATTATGGGCAACGAGAACCATCAAAGGTGAGTTGGGGGGTGGGGGGTAAGGGCAGGAAGGGACAAAATGGAGTTGGAGGGGGGAATAAAGCACTGTATCCCACTTCTCTCTAAGCGTATTGACAGCATTGATTCTCCAAGGACACCCGGGCACAAACATAGCCGCAGACAGTTGGCAGAGATGACCACCTCCACAGCCCGCTGCCTGGACCTATTTATAGCCAGTCTGGCCAGGCCCAGGAGGAGGTCCTCCTAAATTGCCTATACGCCTCCACACAGAATACCCCCAAGAGCCCTATAAGTGGATTCAGGGATAACTGCTACAAATTACCTCAGTAATGAAACTTAATTGACTGCTGTATAATCAGTTCAATTTCCCCCACTTAACACAGAAAAGTGTGAGATGTTTCATTTGAGAAAGTCAAACAAGGTGAAGGAACATACAATGAATGAGAGAATACAGAGAAGTGGGAGAAAGTGAAAGGTCTTGAAGTAAATATCCACAGATCCCTGAGGATATCAGGACTTGTCAATAAAGTGGCTACAAAGGTGTAAGGAATCTTTCATTCATTAGCTGAAGCACAGAAAACAACAGAATGGAGCTGTATAAACCACATATTGAGTACTGAGTGCAGTTCTGGGTTATTTACAGAAAGGATGTAATTGCTTTAGAGATGGTACAGAGGAGATTTCTGAAGATGTCAGTAATGGAAAATTGCAGCTATAAGGAAAGATTAGAAAGGCTAGGTTGTTCACCTTGAAGCAAAGGAGTAATGAGAGGAAACTTGATTAAAATGTACAGAATTGAGAGGAGCTTGGATGAAGTGGATAGGAAGTATCTATTTACAACAGCTGAGAGATCAGTGATCAGGCAGCACAGATTGAAAAAGTGATTGGAAGAAAGATCTGAGGAAAGATGAATGAATTTTTTTTAACCTACTCATTGGGAGGGGTTTTGAAATCATTGTTTGTAAAGGTAACAATGGCAGAAACCCTCAAATCATTTAAAAAGTGTCTGGATATGCACTAGAAATCCTATAACCTCCAAGGATAATGACCAGATGCTATAAAGTTGGATTAAGCTGGCTGATTGTTCATTGTGTGTGCGCCACCCAAAAACCAAAGTGGCCTCTTTCTGTGACATAACTTTTCTAGTATTCTGTAATTATACTCCATTTGTATAAACACCTATTGGAATTAATTACCCTAAAAGATACAAGGGATTCAGACTATCGGCAGCAAATCAATGTAAACAAAATCATTATAGCTATGATTATTAACTAACCTTGATAATTTTAAACAAAAATACCTAGTTAACAATATGTATAAAAAGATCTGCATTCAATACAAAGTTTGTTTTTCATGTTAATTTTTTTCCCAATATAAGAAGTAGGAGCAGAAGGGCCGAGTTCTAGTCCCACATGCTCCAGAGATGTGTAATAGCATCTCTGAACAGGTCGACTGGAAAATATTTTTATTCTAGAAAATCTACCTTTTCTCAACAAATACTTATGACGCAGCATCCACCACTCTCTGAAGGAAGAAAGTCCCAAAGACTCAAGACAAATTATACAATTCCGAAAATCCTACAGGAGGCAATGCGGTCAATCATGCTGTGTATGCTACTTGAGAGTGCTAATAATTCCTTCTCATTCTCATTCTCATTCTCCAATCCAAATTCAGCTGCTAGGTGGAAGTTACACTTCTAACTTCTAATTGTAATCTTAATGTACTTTTATGTCTAAAACTTTTTTTTTGAATTTTTTTTCCTCAGAAGACAACTGTAATATTTCAAATCTCAAACAACATTCAGGACAAATTCCAAACCCTGAACGTGAATATTTCTTCATCCATTTCATATTACCGCTCACATACAGTTCCTCTAAAAATCCCTTCTTTGCTCTAATACTCCAAATTATTGATTACCTAGGGCAGCTGCAGAGACCGTAGGCATAGCTGCAGCTTGCTTCAATTTCAATGAAACCTGGTTAAACGTTCAGTAACAGCTCCCAACGCGGCCTAAGGTGGCGACTGCATTAGCAACGGGAATAAACTTCCGGTGTCACTTGAATTGAAAATAACAAGTTGCTTTCGTTTCCGGACTGCCGAGAAACAACTTACTGGAAGATATATTGATGGGAAGTCTAACCGAGAGAGCAGGTTCAGGGTAAAGCAGAGAATGGAGCACAGACAATGTGAATGAAGGCAGACATCTGTGAGGTTGTAGAGCTAACCCATAGAGAGGGACCCTCGGGATCATGAAGGAAAAGGGGTTGAATTATTTTAAACTGGCGGCATTGTATGTCTGCAAGGATTGAAGGAATAAATTCACAGGGTTTTGTGCTTTGTAACGTGGGCTGCAGAGTGTTCGATAAACTAAAGCTTGAAGAGCGGGGGAGCGTTTACAATCTGATCGCATATCTTTGGGGAATACCATGAAGGTTCAGCATGTGGTGAAGAATAGTCAGGTTACAGATCGTTTAAGACTCCAGAAAGGATCCTACAGTGGTGGGTTGGGGGGAGAGAGAGGTGTCTTTGTCCGAACTGACCTAGCAATGATTTAATAAAAAATCAATCGCTGGCAGTCTGACTGAACTGGAAAAATGTTAGAAATCACGCGACACCAGGTTATAATCCAACAGGTCTTCGTCAGGAAGGGGCTGCGCTTCGCAAGCTTGTGATTTCAAATAAACCTGATGGACTATAATCTGGTGTCGTGATTTCTGACCTTGTCCATCCCAGTCCAACACCGGCACCTCCACATCATGGAAAAATGTTGGTAAAGAATGCTATGGGAGGTTAGAAGTTGTAGAATTGTTCCTGATTTTACAGCATCTGCAGTTCTTTCAGTTTTTTTTAAATAAATATCTGGTTAAATGGTCACCGGGTTCCAGTGGAGGTTGATAATGGCGTGGCTGTATCAGTGATTGCAGAACCAGTCTTTAACAAAATTTGCTCTGGACTCCAACTCTTAAGTTTGTGTGAGACCTTGGCTAGACTGAGAACTTTAACAGGGAAACTTTGCAGATTAAGGGTACAACTTCAGTTCCAGACTCATATGAGAAGCATTTGGTTCAGTTACCACTGACTATAGGAAAAGGCTCAGGCCCAAGCCTGATGGGGTGAAATTGGTTGAAGAAAATTCACCTTGATTGGTCAAACATTTTTCAATTAGAAATAGTTGTCTGAGTGAAGTGCTAATTAAATACCCGGACGTTTTTCAGGAAAGTCTAGGGACTTTGTTAGTCACTGCATTGAGTATCGGAGTTGGAGGGCCATGTTGCAGCTTTACAGGACATTATTTAGACCACTTTTGGAATGTTGCAGCTATACAGGACATTATTTAGGTCACTTTTGGAATACTGCGTGCAATTTGGTCTCCCAGTTATCAGAAGAATGTGTGAAACTTGAAAGGGTTCAGAAAATATTTACAAGGATGTTGCCAGGGCTGGAGGGCTTGAGCTAAAGGAAAGGCTGATAGGCTGGGGCTATTTTCCCTGGAGCATCGGAGGCTGAGGGGTGACCTTATAGAGGTTTATAAAATCATGAGGGGCATGGTTAAGGTAAATGGATAAGGTCTTTTCCCCAGGATCGGGGAGTCCAAAACTAGAGGTCATAGGTTTAAAGTGAGAGGGGAAAGATTTAAAAGGGGTCTAAGGGGCAATTTTTACACGCAGAGGGTGGTGTGTGTATGGAATGAGCTGCCAGAGGAAATGGTGGAGGCTGGTACTATTACAACATTTAAAAGGCATCTGGATGGGTATACGAATAGGAAGGATCTCGAGGGTCATGGGCTAAATGCTGACATATTGGACTAGATTTATCGAGGATATCTGGTTGGCATGGATGAGTTGGACCGAAGGGTCTGTTTCTATGCTGTGCATCCCTATGACTGTATGAATATCAAAGGAGCCAAGGCCACCTTACATGTTGAGCAGGAAGCAATTGCATGATTCTGCAAGACCTGCCCTGTACCATTCGGTTTGCCTTTGTGGAGATTTGAAACAAATGGTAGACTGCTTTTCACAGCTGGATAAATAAACAATCCATCACATTGAGGATTTATGCAAAGCTGGCAGAGGGGTTTTCCTTCACGAAGCTGGACATGAGCCATGCGTACTTACAGTTGCAGTTAGATGAGGATTCCCAGAAGTATGTGACAGTTAATATCCATAAGGGTCTGATCCAGAATATGAGACTGCCATTTGGGGTTGGCGTGAGCCTGTGCAATTTTTCAGCAGACAATGGAGAAAGTTTTACAAGATCTACTCCGGGTCGCTGTTTGTCTAGATGACGTGCTAATAACAGGGAAGACCAATAAGGAGCAGTTAGAGAACTTGGACATAGAATTTAGACCTTTCTCCCAGGTGGCCGGACGCCTTAGAAGGGAAAGACAAGTGTTCCAGGTGACCTACTTGGGCTAGACTCGACAAGAACGGGTTATACCTGTTGGAAGATAAAATGAGGGCCATCAAACGTGCTGTGGCTCCCAAGTCTGTCCTGGAGCTTAGATCTTTCCTTGGACTGGTGAATTATTATGGAAAGTTCCAATCAAAGAACAAAGAAAATTACAGCACAGGAACAGATCCTTCGGCCCTCCAAGCCTGCGCTGATCCAGATCCTCTATCTAAACCTGTCACCTATTTTCCAAGGATCTGTATCCCTCTGCTCCCTGCCCATTCATGTATCTGTCTAGATACATCTTAAATGACGCTATCGTGCCCGCCTGTACCACCTCTGCTGGCAATGCGTTCCAGGCACCCACCACCCTCTGCATAAAGAACTTTCCACACATATCTCCCGTAAACTTTTCCCCTCTCACCTTGAAATCGTGACCCCTAGTAATTGAGTCCCCCACTCTGGGAAAAAGCTTCTTGCTACCCACCCTGTCTATACCTATCATGATTTTGTAGATCTCAGTCAGATCCCCCCTCAACCAATCAGGGAGCCTTGGCTGACAGGTATAAAAAGGAGTGTCAGAGGTTCTGTTAACTCTGACAGCTGGCTCTGAGGAAGCTGGACCAGTGTCAAGTACTATGCACATGTAAATAAAGGGCGACTTGGTGACGAGATACCGGCCTCTGTAGAGCCATTTCACCTGCCTCAGCCCATTGACCACAAATCCCCAACCAAGTCACCTCCAGACTCAAGTTTTATGATTTGTCTCCCATTTTTCACCTTTTAGCATCAGCTCATCCAAAACCATCTGGGTTCTCTCCTGCATTGACTCCACTCACCTTGACTCCTGTTCTCACTAATTTACACTGGACCCCAGTGCTTGAAATTCAAAGTATTAATTGGCCTGATTAAATTCCTTCAAAACCTCAAATCTCAAATATGGTGGTCTCCACTCGATATTCCCGTTTGGTTTTATTCTCCAGCCTCAGTGTGTACAGGTCACACCACCAACAGCCTCCTTGTTTTCAGAATTGAGTTAACAAGATGTAGAGCTGGATGAACACAGCAGGCCAAGCAGTATCAGAGGAGCAGGAAAACTGACGTTTCGGGTCTGGACCCTTCTTCAGAAATGAGGGAGAGGAAGGGGACTCTGAAATAAATAGGGAGAGAGGGGTAGGCGGATGGAAGATGGATAAAAGAACAGATAGGTGGAGAGGAGATGGACTGGTCAAGGAGGCGGGGATGGAGCCAGTAAAGGTGAGTGTAGGTGGGGAGTTAGGGAGAGAGTTGGTCAGTCCATGGAGGAAGGACAGGTCAAGGAGGTGGGGATGAGGCTGGTAGGTAGGAGGTGGGGGTGGGGGTTGAGGTGGGAGGACTGGAGAGGTGGGAGAAAGGACGGACAGGCTAGGGAGGCGGGGACGAGCTGGGCTGGTTCTGGGATGCGGTTGGGGGCAGGGAGATTTTGAAGCTTGTGAGGTCCACATTGGTACCATTGGGCTGCAGGGTTCCCAAGCGAAATATGAGGTGCTGTTCCTGCAACCTTCGGGTGGCATCGTTGTGGCACTGGAGGAGGCCCAGGGTGGACATGTCGTCCAAGGAGTGGGAGGGGGAATTGAAGTGGTTCGTGACCGGGAGGTGCAGTTGTTTGTCATGAAACTGTGTGCGAGAAACAGAGGGGCTGATACAGAGTGCGAGAAATACAAAGGCTGAAACAGAGTGCGAGAAACAGAGGGGCTGAAACAGTGTGCGAGAAACAGAGGGGGTGAAACAGAGTGTGAGACACAGAGTGTGAGAATCAGACAGGCTGAAACAGAGTGCGAGAAACACAGCGCTAGAAACAGAGGGGCTGAAATAGAGTGCGAGAAACACTGTAGGTGTTCCACAAAGCAGTCTCCAACCCTCCGCTTGATTTCCCCGATGGAGAGGAGGCCACATTGGGAACAGCGAATACAGTATACCACATTAGCAGATGTGCAGGTAAACATCTGTTTGATGTGAAAGGTTTTCTTGGAGCCTGGGATGGGCATGAGGGGGGGAGGTGTAGGGCCAGGTGTAGCACTTCCTGAGGTTGCAGGGAAAAGTGCCGGGGGTGGTGGGGCTGATGGGGAGTGTGGAGCGGACAATGGAGTCACAGAGAGAGTGGTCCCTCCGGAAGGCAGATAAGGGTGGGGAGGGAAAAATGTCTTTGGTAGTGGGGTCAGATTGCAGGTGGTGGAAGTGCCAGAGGGTGATGGGTTGAATCTGGAGGGTGGTGGGGTGGTACTTGAGGATGAGGGGGATTCTGTTTTTGTTGTTATTGCAGGGAGGGGGTGTGAGGGATGAGTTGAGGGAAACGCGAGAGATGCGGTCGAGGGCGTTTTCGACCACTGTGGAGGGGAAGTTGCAGTCTTTGAAAAACGAGGACATCTGGGATGTCTGGGAGTGGAATGCCTCATCTCGGGAGCAGATGCGGCGGAGGCGAAGGAATTGGGAATAGGGGATGGCATTTTTGCAGGAAGATGGGTAAGAGGAGGTGTATTCTAGGTAGTTGTGGCATCAGTAGGCTTGAAATGGATATTGGTTTTCAGGTGGTTGCCAGAGATGGAAACAGAGAGGTCCAGGAAGAAGAGAGAGGTATCGGAGATGGTCCAGGTGAACTTAAGGTTGGGGTGGAAGGTGTTAGTGAAGTGAATGAGCTGTTCGAGCTCCTCGTGGGAGCACGAGGCGGCGCCGATACAGTCATCCATGTAACGGAGGAAATGGTGGAGCATAGAGCCAGTGTAGCTTTGGAAGAGGGATCGTTCCACGTACCCTACAAAGAGACAGGCATATCTTGGGCTCATGCAGTACCCCCTTTGTCTGTAGGAAGTGGGAGGAATTGAAGAAGAAGTTGTTAAGGGTGAGGACGAGTTCAGCTAAGCGGACAAGGGTGTCAGTGAAGGGGGACTGGTTGGGCCTGCAGGACAGGAAGAAGCGGAGGGCCTTTAGGCCATCTGCATGGGGAATGCAAGTATATAGGGACTGGACGTCCATGGTGAAGAATTCTGTAAAATTCTGTAAAGTGAAAGAACTCTTTCAGAATTGAGTGCCTGGATTACCCAAGGGATGAACCAGCCAACTCAACCAGACTTGGAGTACAGTCCTAGGTCCTCAAAATATATTCCTTAGCAGAATGGTGCTCTTGCCTCATGAGATTTTCTTTCCACCTTTTTGTGTTTCGTTGTTAAATTTTAAGTTTTTAAACCTATCAACCTTTTAGAATTTTTTTTTGGAAAAATCAAAACCTCAAACTGTCAGATTATCAAGCTGTGTCATTGTTTTCAGAGCATTCGAAAAGCTAATGTGTGACTTACAAAGTTGGGAATGGGTTTGTGCAAAATCAGAGAAATTACTGCGTGTTAATTATTAAATTCTTGCAATGATTCTTTTGAACAAGACACAGAGAAATTAAAACTAATTGCTAAAGCTAACTGAAACTGTTTGAAGTGTGCAAAGTAATGTAGATCAACAAAATCATCTTTGCGCTGAACCTCAGGAGATGGGGGAGATGTTAAATGCATATTATGTGCTAGGTTTTACAGTTGAGAAAGAAATGAAGACTAGAGAACTCAGGGAAATAAATATTGATGTTTTGAAAACAGTTCACATTACAGAAGAGGAAGTGCTGGAGGTCTAAGAAAACAAAGAAGTAGATAAATCTCCAGGACCTGACCAAGTATATCCTAGAACGTTGTGGAGAGTTTGGGAGGAAATTGCAGGCTCCTAGGAGCAATATTTGTAGCATCTATAAACACGGGTGAAGTACCAGAGGACAAGAGGGTGGCTAATTTTGTGCCATTGTTTAAGAAAGTCTGCAAAGAGAAGCCTGGAAGCTGTAGACCTGTGAGACTGACATCGGTTATGGATAACTTGTTGGAGGAGATTCTGAAAAATAAGATTTACATGCATTTGGAAAGGCAAGGACTGATTAGGGATAGTCAGCATGGTTTTGTGAAAGGAAAATCACGTCTCACAAACTTGATTGAGTTTTTTAGTGAAGTAACCAAAATGAATGATGAGGGCAGAACAGTAGACATTGTTTACTTGGACTTTAGTAAAGTCTTTGAAAAGGTTCCACATGGTAGACGAATGAGTAAAATTAGATCGCATGGGATTTGGGGTGGCCTTACCAATTGGATACAAAATTGGTTTGATGGCAGAAGACAGTGGATGGTGGTGGATTGTTTTTCAGACTGGAGACCTGTGACCAGCGGTGTTCCACCGGAGGTCTAAGGAAGGGTCACTGAACATGAAACGTTAACTCTTATTTCTCTCCACAGATGCTGCCAGATCTTCTGAGCTTTTCTGGCAATTTCTGTTTTTGTTTCTGATTTACAGTGTCCGCAGTTCTTACGGTGTTCCACAGAGATTGGTACTGGATCCACTTTTGTTTGTCATTTATATAAATGATTTGGATGAATATAGGAGGCATGGTTAGTAACTTTGCAGATGACACCAAAATTGGTGGTATAGTTGCAGCAAAGAAGATTATCTAAGATTACAAAGAGATCTTGATCAGTTGGGTCAATGGACTGAGGAATAGCAGATGGAGTTTAATTTTGATAAATGTGAGGTATTGCGTTCTGGTAATACAAACAAGGACAAGACTTATACAATTAATAGTAGGGCCCTGGATCATGTTGAGAATGGAGAGACCTAGGGGTTCACATACATAATTCTTTGAAATTTGCATCACAGACAGGGTGGTTAAGAAGGCATTTAGCATGCTTGCCTTAATTGCTCAGACCTCTGAGTATAGAAGTTGGGATGTCATGTTGAAGTTGTACAGGACGTTGATGAGGCCTCTTCTGGAGTACTGTGTCCAGTTCTAGTCACCCTGTTATGGTAAGGATATTATTTAACGGGAGAGGTTTCAGAAAATATTTACCAGGATGTTGCCAGGAATAGAGGGCTTGAGATATAAAAATAGATTGAAAAGACTCAGAGGTATTTCACTGGATTGTAGAAGGTTGAGGGGTGACCTTATGGAGGCTTATAAAATCATGAGGGCCACAGATAAGGTGGATGACAAAGGTCTTTTCCCGAGGGTGAGGTAGTTCAAACCTAGCAGGCATATTTTTAAGGTAAGAAGAGAAAGCCTTAAAAAGGACGTGGGAGGCAACCTTTTTACACAGAATGTGGTTAGTGTGTGGAATGAACTGCCAGAGGCAGTAGTGGATGCAGGTATAGTTGCAATATTTAAAAGACGTTTGGATAAGTTCATGAATAGGGAATTTTTGAAGGGATATGGGTCAAGTGCAGGCAGGTAGGACTAGTTTAGTTTGGGAACATGGTCAGTGTGGACTGGTTGGACCGAAGGGTCTGTTTCTGTGCTGTGTCACTCTATGATTCTAAGAGATGGTGGGAGTGATGTACACTATCTTCCATGGAAGATTAGAATTAGATTTTATTATAGAACATGGTTACAAGAATACAGTGAAAAGTTTACACAGTCACCATTCCCTGCACCACCTTAGGCATAAAGGTACCTCGGTACGAAGTCTTAGGTACAAAGTACTCAACATTACAATTTTATAAAGTAGAAAAATAAAGAAATAAAGTTACAAGTCCAACATTAAAGCCCTTCTTAAGTGCTTAGCCAGGCTGGCCTCATGATCCCCACAAGGCCTCAATTTCCTCCGCACTGGGCACCTCTACCAGAATGGGCTCCCTCTCCCTGAGCTGGTTCAATTTCCCCCGTGCACGACGTTGCCGCAGATGCTGGGAGACCTCTGGCTACCGGCTCTCTCCACCGCCTTGGGCTGCCGGCTCTCCCCACTGCGTCCAGCTGCCTGCTCTCCCCACTGCCTCCAGCTGCCTGCTCTCCCCACTGCCTCCAGCTGCTGGCTCTCCCCACTGCCTCCAGCTGCTGGCTCTCCCCACTGCCTCCAGCTGTCTGCTGTCCCCACTGCTTCTGGCTGTCTGCTCTCCCCACTGCCTCCGGCTGTCTGCTGTCCCCACTGCCTCCAGCTGTCTGCTGTCCCCACTGCCTCTGGCTGCCTGCTCTCCCCACTGCCTCTGGCTGTCTGCTGTCCTCACTGCCTCTGGCTGTCTGCTGTCCCCCCTGCCTCCAGCTGTCTGCTCTCCCCACTGCCTCCAGCTGTCTGCTGTCCCCACTGCCTCTGGTTGTCTGCTCTCCCCACCTTCTCCAGCTGTCTGCTCTCCCCACTGCCTCCAGCTGTCTGCTGTCCTCACTGCCTCTGGCTGTCTGTTCTCCCCACTGCCTCAGCTGCCTGCTCTCCCCACTGCCTCTAGCTGCTGGCTCTCCCCACTGCCTCAGTCTGCCTGCTTTCGCCACCATCTCCAGTTGCCTGTTCTCACAGTTGCTAGGATATTTCTCTTGCTGCGATGCTGGCTTGATCTCCTCTGTCTTGCACAAACTCTCTCTCCACAGAAGGTAAGTAGGTTAAAGAAAGAACAAAAGAGCAGTGAAAGAAGGAAAAAAGTGAAGTGAAAACAGACGAAACAGATGAGTTCCAGGCAGGAGCCTACACCCTGCGCTGCTACTCCATCTGTGAGATGCCATTTGTGCATTGGTGCGTCAGTTTCCGTTCAGTAGTACAAGTAGTTCTTCTATAATGCAATAGTTGCATTCTTGTGTGACCTCATGCCATAGAAAATCGTGTTATAGGGAAATTGCTATAGAAAATCACTATTCTGTACAGTAGAAAGTTTGTGTTATCCAGACAACGTCCACTATTCATCAATCACATTACAGCCAATTCGCGTTAACAAAACACAAAGTACCTGTATGTCTTTTATCACATGGTTTGTTGCCAAGCTATGAATTTGTGCTTAAGAACAGACTGGTGGAGGAGAAGACAAAGCCTAGAATTGTCTTCAGGCTGATATTTCAAAGTAAAACTACTTATTATACATTATACTAAATACATGGTGATTGTCGTGACCAATATGAGAAAGTGCACTGATGCTCAAGGCTAATTACTCAAAGTTTCCCAGCTTACCTGAATGATGGACTAAGATAAACTGAAAACACCGAACAGGTTACTCCACTTAACAAAAAAACTATTTATTACAAAGAAATCAGTTCCAACCCAGGAAAATAAAAATTAATTATCAGCCAATAACTCTGCTAAGCTGAATCCCCTTCCTAAACTCCTAGACACATGCAGACAGACAGTCAAAAGAAGAAAGAAACAAATAAACATAGATGTCGTGGGTGAAGAAAGAAATAACAGGGAAGCACTACTAAACAGCACTCGTCTACAAAATACGACAAGAAGTCCATTTTGCTTCTTCCAAATACCTCTGTTATTTCTAGAAACTTTCAATTTGATTTTGATTTGATTTATTATTGTCACATGTACCTAGGTACAGTGAAAAGTTTTGTTTTGCGTGCAGTACAAGGCAGACCATACCATACATAGTACATTAGGGTAATAGAATAGAGCGAAGAATACAATGTTACGGCTGCAGAGAAGGTGCACAAAGATCAACATTAAATTTAAAATTTGAGAGGTGCATTCAGAAGTCTAATAACAGCAGGGAAGATGCTGATCTTGAGTCCGTTGGTACGTATGTTAAGCTTCTGCCTGACGAAAGAGGTTGGAAGAGATTATACTCAGGGTGGGAGGGGTCTTTGATTATGTTGGCTGCCTCCCGAGGCAGCGAGAAGTATAGATGGGGTGAATGGATGGAAGGTTGGCTTGCATGCATGATGGACTGGACCATGTTCACAACTCTCTGTAGTTTCTTATGGTCCTGGACAGAGCAGTTGCCATACCAAGCTGTGACGCATCTGAATACAATGCTTTCTGCAGTGCATCTATAAAAATTGGTGAGAGTCTTTATGAACATACTGAATTTTCTTAGATCCTGAGGAAGTAGAGGCATTGTTGTGCTTTTTGACCACAACATCAACGTGGATGGACCAGGATAGATTGTTGATCATCACTCCCAGGAACTTGACGTTCTTGACCATCTCCAACTCAGCACTATTGATGTAGACAGGGCCATGCCCTCCACCTTGCTTCCTGAAGTCAATAACCAACTCTTTTGTTTTGCTGACACTGAGGGTGAGATTGTTATCTTTATACCATGCCACCAAGCACTCTATCTGTTTCCTGCATTCTGTCTCATACAGATCCTTTCAGTTCTTTGCTGAAGACACTGGGTGGCTGACAAAATCATCTGTTCACTGGTTAGAGGAAAAAACCCACAGCAACTGGTGGGAGAGAATAGCCAGGTATCTTTCAGTTTTTGGTTATTTTCTGCAGAGAAACTTAGATATTCTATCTCTTACAGCTTGGAGACATTCTGCCTCAACATATCAACTTCCTTCAACATTTACTCATCTAATCATTACATATAGAGCCTGTAGTGTCCATCTGCCTAAGAGCTAACCAGAGAGTTAGTATCATTTTAATGATTACTGGCCTCCACAACTGGGTGTGCTGTCTCTGGGCAATGCTTGCTCTGCAAACACACCCATGTTAAAATTTTATAAGTTTCTATGAAATCATAGGATCCTTACAATGTTGAAGCAGGCTATTCAGCCGATCGAGTCCGTATTGAGCCCCGAACAGCATCCTGCCCAGACCCACCCAGCCTACCCTATCCCCATAACTGTTTGTTTTCCCATGGCTAATCCACCTAACGTGCACATCTTTGGATGGTGTGAGGAAACTGGAGCACCCAGAGGAAACCTATGCAGACACAAGGAGAATGCGCAAACTCTACACAGACGGCCACCAAGGCTGGAATTGAACATGTGTCCCTGGAGCTGTGAAGCAGCAGTGCTAACTATTGAGTCCATGCCACCCCTCAATCTTTGCCCCTTATGTGCCTCTCATTCTTCTAAACTCCAGTGAATATTGTCCTGACTATTCAGTCTCTCTTCATTCATTAGTCCTGCCATCCTAGGAATCAGTCTGGTAAACCTTTGTGGCTTTGTGGCATCCCTCCAAAACCAGAGCAACCTTGCTCAGAGAAGGAGACCAAAACTACACCATTATACATAATACCCTTATACATAATCATAATACTTGGTATCACCAAGGCTCTGTACAATTGTGGCAAGACAGCCTTTGCTCCTGTGCTCAAATCCTCTCACCAGTCCAACATTTTCCTTCTTTACTGCTTACTGCCCCTGTGTGCTTACTTTCAGCGGCTGGGGTACAAGGACACTCAGGTCTCATTACACCTCCAACTTTCCCAACATATTGCCATTTAGATAATAATTTGCTTTCCTGTTTTTCTACCAGAGTGGATAATCTCACATTTATTCACATTGTACTTCATCTGCCATGCATTTGCCCACTCACTCAACTTGTTTACTTTGTTTCTCTTCTGAGTCTGTTTTACTGTTGTCACTGTCCCAGTATTTATCCTTTAAGTATTTATGCCTTTAAGAAAAAATGTTCTAATCTACTTTTAATACTTGTCCTTAATGCATCCAAGTTTCTACCTGTATATACTAAACTTGTATCCTAGCCACCTGGTATTTAACTATTTCCCATTCCTAGTATCTGTGACATTTCTTCCCCCTGAACACAAACTGGGCTTCACCCACTTTCATCCTGTTGAAATTAACTAGTCTCCAACTCAAAGCTTCATATTTGAGTTTTCATGTTCACCCAAGGTCAATCTTTATGAACTGTTTTCATACTTTCTAATCTAATAATAATATAGCATTCCGTCCTTCTTCATTATACATGCAAAATGCTCATGGGAATACAAAAAGAAACTTGTTGAGAAGATCAAAATTAACAAAACGTTTTATAATTAAGTTGAAAAAGGATAGACAAGGATAATGTGAGCATTTTTATTAAAAATTCTCAGTCATAAAATACAGTTGCTACAAGAGCAGGTCAGAGGCTGCAGATTCTGCAAGTAAATTACTTCCTGACTTCCTAAAGCATGCCCATCCACAAATCATTATTCAGTGGTATGATGCAAGAGATTCTACCTCCCTGCTAAGTGCAGCTCCAACAAAAGTTAAGGACAAAGGAGTTTGTTTGAATTTCAACATATCAACTTCCTTCAACATTTACTCATCTAATCATTACATATAGAGCCTGTAGTGTGTAGCATCTACAAAATGCACTAATTCACCATGCCTCATTCAACAGCATCTTCCAACCCTGTGACCTCTACCATCTAGAAGGACTGGGCCAACATATATGTGGAAGCACTAGAACCTGAAAGTTCGCCACTAAGCTATGTCCCAACTTGACTTGGAAATCTATTGCTATTCCTTCACCATCACTGGTTAAATGTCCTGGAACTGCCTTCCTATCAATAATGCTTGTGCAGCTACATCACTTGGTCTTTAATATTTAGAGACCATAGCTCACCACTATCTTTTCAAGGGCAATTATGGACACACTAATGACATTCATTCCGTGGCTAGGGCTTTAAACTAAGTAGTGAGTGGATGGGGGTAAAAATTGTTTCAGAGATAGTAGGAACTGCAGATGCTGGAGAATCTGAGATAACATGGTGCAGAGCTGGATGAACACAGCAGGCCAAGCAGCATCATAGGAGCAGGAAGGCTGACATTTCGGGCCTAGACCCGTCTTCAGAAGAAGGGTCTAGGCCCGAAACGTCAGCCTTCCTGCTCCTCTGATGCTGCTTGGCCTGCAGTGTTCATCCAGCTCTACACCATGTTATCCTAGTGAGTGGATGGGTTGTTTCATGGAAAGTTGTGGAAAAAGTGGGCTCAGCAGAGGTTAATAAAGTTTCCAGAACAAGTAATAAGTCAGAGAGTATGTAAAAAGGTCAGGAAGCTAACTTTAAATATTGCAGATAAGGGGACGACTATGAGAAGGGGGGGCAGTTAACTGTGGGATCGTGTGTAATAACGACCGAGATCAGTGAGTGGTGAAAATAGCCTCTTTATTGAGCATTCACAGTAGCACAGGTTGAGGTGGCGATGGAATCCAAAGTACAGTTTTACAGTCGCCTCTTTTATACACAGTTTTTACATACATTAAAATTTTAGCGTTATGGTGTCATATAGTTATATCTATTATACATAATTTTGTGTGACACCTGTCCTGGGGAAACAGATGATTTAAGCACTTGCTAAAAGCTGGTTATTACTCTTGATGGGATTAGAATGTCTGCCAGTCAGAGCTTGCATAATTAAGAGGTGTTGGTCCTTTTGTCTTTAAAGTTAGTAATGTTAGTAGAAATACCAAAAGTATATGATCTAAGTAAGTGAGAAATTACATGTGTACTAAATAAAAGTATAGAGGATATTAAACTGATCTCCTGCAGCTGGGTTGTGAGATTTCATTTACTATTTGCTGATTTTTGACAGTCCCTCCACATTCATTCATGCAGTTTCACGGAAGCACTGTTTTGATAGTAAGTTTCTTAAAAGGCGTAGCAGCCCTATTTGATATGTATTTAAAAAGTATAAATCCGTACCTTAGTACAAGATGGTAGTCCTAAATAAAAGTTAGAAATAGGTAATACAGTGTTATAGAAATAGGTAGTGTATAAGGAAATTTCAAAGAGATAAAAAGCAGCAGACTGTAGAGACATGCTGGTGGAGGAAACTGTTTGATGTCCTACAGCCTATTCAGGTCCTGAGAGATGGTTACTAAGGGCTAATTAATATTATAATGTTTCCATTGTTTTGAGTGAGTTATGGAGATATGATGGTGGGGATGGCATTGTTCTGAGTAGGCTACAGTATTAACATTTTTTCTGGGATAGCCTTTGATACAGAAACAGGTCTAAACATTGCTTGCAGCATGCGACCAATCTTGTGAGAGTAAAATGTACTACAAAAACACGGTTTTATGAATGAATAAATGGAAACATGGTTTTATGATTGAATGAATGGAAACGCAGTATAGTAAACGTTGAATGCTTGTGAGTGAGTTAATAAAGAGAATCATAATACAATACCTCACATAGTGCGGGACTGAGGATGTTGTACCTAAGTACACATAGTATACAAATCAAGGTAAATGAGCTTGTAAAGCAGATTAAAATTTGCAGGTATAATATTGTAGGTATCACAGAGACTTGGCTGCAAGCGAATCAGAGCTGGGAACTAAATATTCAAGGATACGTGTCCTATCGAAAGGACAGGCAGATGGGCAAAGCAGGTGGGGTTGCCTTGTTAGTAAGAAATGAAATTAAATTGATAGCAAGAAGTGATATGGAGTCAGAAGGTATAGAATCTGTGTAAGTAGATTTGAGAAACCACAAAGGGAAAAGGGCCCCAATGTGAGATGTGTGCAGGCCTCTTTGGAGTAGACAGCATGTGGAGAAGAAAACAGATAGGAAATAGGCATAGAAAAGACATGTAAGAAAGGCACTAATACAATAATCACGGGTGACTTCAATATGCAGGTGAATTGGGAAAATCACATTGGTAGTGGATCTCAAGAAAAGGAATTTGTTGAATGTTTATGAGATTTTTTTTGTATCAGCTTGTGGTAGACCCCAGTAGGGAACAGGCAACTCTGGATTTAGTGATGTGTAATGAGACAGACTTGCTCAGGGAGTTGAGGTGGAAGGACCCTTAGGGACCAGTGACCATAATGTGGTAGAATGCACCCTGCAGTTTAAGAGGGAAAAGATTGAACCAGATGTAATGGTATTAAGATTCAGTAAAGATAACGACAAAGACATGAGGGAGGAGCTGGCCAGAGTTGATAGGAAAGGGAGCCTAACAGAGAAGACATTGGAGCAGCAATGCCAGGAGTTTCTGGGGTAATTTGGGAGGAACAGCAGAAATTCATCTCAAGAAAGAAGAAACTTGCTAAGGGGAGATTGAGGCAACCATGACTGACAAGGGAAGTTGACAGCATAAAAGCAAAGAAAATGCATAGAATGTGGTGAAGATTATTGGGAAGCCAGAGGATTGGGGAGCCTTTAGAAACAGCAGAGGGGAACTACAGCCATAGAGTCATACAGAACAGAAAAAGACTCTTCGGTTCAACTCGTCAATGCTGACCGCATTTCCCAAACTAAACTAGTCCCACTTGCCTGTGTTTGGCCCATATCCCTCTAAACCTTTCCTATTCATGTACTTATCCGAATGTCTTTAAATGTTGTAACTCTACCTGCATCTACTACTTTCTCTGGCAGTTCATTCCACACAAGAACACTCTCTGTATGAAAAAGTTGCCCCTCATGTCCTTTTTAAATCTTTCTCCTCTCACCTTAAAAATATGGCCCCTACTTTTGAAACCACCCACTTAGGGAAAAGATCTTTGCTATTCACCTTATCTATGCCCCTCATGATTTTATAAACCACTACAAGGCCAACCCTCAACCTCCTACACTCCAGTCAAAAATGTTTGCAGTCTTTTCCAGCTTCTCCTTATAACTCAAACCATCCCATATCATACTTGTAAATATTTTCTGAACCCTCTCAAATTTAATAATGTCCTTTCTATAACAAGTAGAAACTGTACACAGTACTCCAAAAGTGGCCTCACCAACATACTGTACAACTTTAACATGACGTCCCAACTCTTATACTCAGTGGTCTGAGCGATGGAGACAAGCTAAATGCCTTTTTAATCACCCTGTCTACCAGTGATGCAACTTCCAAAGAACTGTGTACCTGAACTCTTAGGTCGCTGTTTGACAACACTCTCAGGGTCCTACCATGAACTATATAAGTCCTGCCCTTGTCTGTTTTACCAAAATGTAACACCTCATATTTATCCAAATTAAACACCATCTGCCACTCTTCAGCCCATTTGCTTAGTTGATCAAGATTCCTTTGTAATCTTAGATAACCTTCTTCACTGTCGACTATACCACCAATTTTGGTATCATCCACAGACTTACTAACCATGCCTCCAAAATTCATGTCCAAATCATTTGTATAAATGGCAAGTAAAACTAAAAAAAAAATGAGGGAGAAGATGAAATGTGAGAGTGAACTAATTGGTAATATAAAAGATTGCAAGAGTTTTTTTAGATATTGTATCTAAAAGGTAAAAGAGAGGCAAGAGTGGACATTGGACATTCTGAAAAACAAGGCTGCAGAAGTCGCAATAGGAAATAAAAAAAAGGAGGAAGTGAATAGGTACTTTGCATCAATTTTCACATTAGAAGACGCTAGAAACATTCCAGAACTTCAAGAGTTAGGGGCGGATGTGAATACAGTGGCCATGACTAAGGAGATGATGCTGGAGTAGCTGAAAAGTCCGAAAGCAGATAAATCATCCGGACCGGATGGACTACACACCAGGGTTCCCAAGAAGATACCTGAGGAGATTGTAGAGGCATCAGTGGTTATCTTTCAGGAATCACTGGAGTCAGCGAGGGTCCTAATAGATTATAAAGTAGATAATGTAACACACCTGTTTAAGAAGGGAAGGAGGCAGAAGAAGAAGCTTTAGGCTGGTTAGCCTGACCTCGATCTTTGGTAAGGTTTTACAGTCCTTTGTTAAGGATGAGATTGCGGAGCACTTGGAAGTGCGTGATAAAATAAGGCAAATCAGCACAACTTCATCAAGGGGAGATCATGCTTGACAAATCTGTTAGAATTCTTTGAGGAGGTAACAAGCAAGTTAGAAAAAGAGAACCAGTGGACATGATCTATTTGGATTTCTTGAAGGTTTTTGTCAAGATACTGCACAGGAGGCTGCTAAATAAGATGAGATGGTATTTGGAGAAAGGTACTAGCGTGGATTGGCTGATTGTCAGAAAGCAGAGAAAAGGGATGAAGGGGTCTTTTTTAGGATGACAACTAATGGAGTTCTGCAGGGGTCAGTTTTGGGACCATAACTATTCACAATATACATTAGCGATCTAGATAAAGGAACTGAGGGCATTGTTGCTAAGTTTTCAGAATGCACAAAGATAGGTGGATGGTCAGGTAGTGTTGAGGAAGTGGAAAGGGCGCATGCTAGATGAGTGGGTAAAGAATTGTCAGATAAAATATAACATGGGAAAGTGTGAGGTTATGCACTTTGGTAGGAAGACTAGAGGTATGGACTATTTCTAAACAGGGAAAAGCTTTGGAAATCTGAAGCACAAATGGACTTAGGAGTCTTAGTTCAGGATTCTCTTAAGGTTAACATGCAGGTTAAGTTGGCAGGTAGAAAGGCAAATGAAATGATAGCATTCATTTCAAGAGGACCAGAATATAAGAGCAGAAATGTATGCTGAGATAGTATAAGGATATGGTCTGACCAAATTTGTAATATTGTGATCAATTTTTGGGCCCTGTATGTAAGGAATGATGTACTGGCACTGGAGAGTGTCCGGAGGAGGTTTATGAGAATAATCCTACTGATGACGGGCTTGTCATATGAGGAGCAGTTGAGGACTCTGGGTCTGTACTCAATGGCGTTTAAAAGGATGAAGAGGGATCTGATTGAAGCTTACAGAATACTGAGAGGCCTGGGATAAAGTGAATGTGGAGAAGACATTTCCATTATTAGGAGAGACTAGAACTCAAGGGGACAGCCTCAGAGTGAAGATACGAACCTGTAGAACTGATATGAGGAGGAATTTCTTCAGCCAGAGGGTGGTGAATCTGTGAAGCTCGTAGCTGCAGAAAGCTGTTGAGTCCAAGTCATTGAGTGTATTTAAGACAGAAATAGATAGGTTCTTGATTAATAAGGGGATCAAAGGTTACAAGGGGAGAGCAGAAGAATGGGATTGAGAAACATATCAGCAATGACTGAATGCCAGAGCAGACTCGATGGGCCGAATAACCTAATTCTGCTCCTATTTTTTATGGTCTTCTGGTCTACTGGCAATAAATGAGACAGAGGTTAATGTTGGAAATGAAAGTGAGGATATGACAAACTTACAAACACATGAAGAATGACATGAATATGTATTAACTGGAAAACTAAAAGGGAAAAGGTAGTTTAGAGGAGGAATTCATTGAATGTTTTTGGGACAATCTCTTTGACCAGCATGTCCTGGCACCAGCCATAGAGCAGGCTATACTTGACCTGGTTTTGCCCAGTGAGATGGGATTAATTAGTAACCTAAGGAAATTGTCCCTGGGTAGCAGTTACGATAATATGATTCAATTTTACATACAGATTACAGGAGAGAAGTTTGAATCCAAGCTAACTATTTTGCACTTAAGCAAAAACAATTATGAGGCCATGAAAGCAGAGCTAGCAGAAGTTAAAAGGCAATTTAGTTCAAGGGATAATCAATAGAGATGCAGTGGCAAACATTTAAGGAGGTATCCCAGAAAAAGCAGAATAGATACAGTCCAACAAACAAGAAAAATTCTATGGGATAGACCCACCTGTTAAGTAAAAAAGTCAAAAATAGTATCAAACTCAAAAAAAAAGACATATGATTGTGCTAAGATTGATGGCAGGTCAGCAGATTAAACAGAACTTAAAAATCAGCAAAGAATTGCTAAAAGTTGAATAATAAGGAAACATTACCGTGCAAGAGAAACTTACCAAAAAATATCAAAACAGATAGGAAAAGTTTTCTCAGAAATTTAAAAAATGAAGAATTAATAGAGTAAGTGTTGGTCCTAAAGAAAATGAGTCCAGGGAATTAGTAAAGGAGGATAAAGAGATTACAGGCGAATTGAACAGGTGTTTTATATCAATGTTCACTAGAGAGGGTGCAAGTAGCATCCCAGAAATAACTGAAAATCAGAAATTGAGGGGAGTGAAGAACTCAAGAAAATTACAGTCACCAATGGAGTAGTACTGAATAAATTATTGAAAATGTGAGTTGACAATCCTTGGATCCTAATCCTTAAAAGAAGTAGCTAGTGAAACAGTTGATGCGCTGCTTTTAATTTTCCAAACTTCATTAGATTCAGGGGTGCTTCCTTTAGATTGGAAAATAACTAATGTAACTCCTTTATTCAAAAAGACAGAAAGCAAGAAGCTGTCCTAGGGAGAAAGTTAGGAGTTATTTTTAAACAGGATACTTGGATAATGTTGAGGTAATCAGGCAGAGCCAACATGGTTTTGTCAAAGGGAAATCATGATAAACTAATTTATTGGCATGTTTGAAAGAAGTAACTTGTGCTGTAGATAAAGGGAATCAGTGGATGTATTGTATTTAGATTTCCAGAAGGCATTTGGTAAGGTGCCATATCAAAGGTTACTATAAAAAATAAAGCTCATGATGTCAGCGACATCTTGGCGTGAAGATTGGTTGGATAGCAGGAAGCAGAGAGCAGCGAGAAATGGGTCTTTTATCAGGCTGACAGGATGTCACAAATGACATGTCACAGGGGTCAATGGTGGGACCTCAAAAGGTCGAGGGGCTTATTCTTGTTCCTTGTTTTTATGCTTGTAATGATGGATAGGTAAGGATGCTCTGATCTGTACAATCTGTTTCACTTAACTGTAATGCACTGTGTAATTTATACTGTTAACCATCCAAAACCACATGATTTCACAGGTGATATAGTAAAGCGAATGAAAAAAAGAACAGTTTAATGGTGAGGAACTATTTTATGAAGTTTCTCTGCTGCCTATCTTGTGGTGCAGTGGCAGTGTCCCTTCCTCTAAGACAGGAGACTAGATTCCAGCCCCAGCTGATTCAGGGCTGAGCAGTAATTTCTCTGAACAGGTTGATTATAAAAATATCTCAGAAGAATGACAAAGAGAAGAAAGGATCAACCATGCCAACAAAACCAGAGACATGAGATTTGGGGGTCTACAACTATGGATGAGTAAACTGTCTACTGAATGATGGTGTATCCAAGGCGTTACAACTTTTTTTTTTATTCATTTGTACGATGTGGGCGTCACTGGCTGGCCAGCATTTATTGCCCATCCCTCGTTGCCCTAGAGATTGTGGTGATGAGCTGCCTTCTTCTGCTGGTGCAGTCCATGTGCTGTAGGTTTACTCACAATGCCCTTAGGGAGAGAATTCCAGGATTTTGACCCAAAGGCAATGAATCAACAGCAATACGTTTCCAAATGAGGGTGGTGGGTGGCTCGGAGGGGAACTTGCAGGTGGTGGTGTTCCCATGTATCTGCTGTCCATGTCGTTCTGGATGGAAGTGATTGTGGGTTTGGAAGGTGCTATCTACGGATATAGAGTGAATTTCTGCAGTGCATCTTATAGATAGTACACACTGCTGCTATTAAGCATCGCTGGTGAGTGAGTGGTTGCTTGGGGATGTGGTGTCAATCAAGTGGGCTACTTTGCTCTGGATGGTGTCAAGCCTCTTGAGTGTTGTTGGGGCTGTACTCATCCAGGCGAGTGGGAACTATTTCATCACACTCCTGACTTGTGCCTTGTAGGTGGCTGATGGTCTGTGGGCAGTCAAGAGGTGAGTTACTCACTGCAGTATTCCTAGCCACAGACATGTTCTTGTAACCACTGTGTTTATGTGGCAAGTCCAGTTGAGTTTCTGGTCAATAGTAACCCAATGATGTTGATAGTGGGGAATTCAGTGATTGTAACACCATTGAATGTCAAGGGTCTCTTATTTGAGATAGTATTGCTTGGCATATTTATGGTGTGAAAGTTACTTGCCACTTGTCAGCCCAAGCCTGGATATTGTCCAAATCTTGTTGCATTTGAACATAGACTGCTTCAGTATCTGAGGACTTGTAAATGGTGCTGAACATTGTACAGTCATTGACAAACATCCCCATTTCTGACCTTATGGTGGAGGGAAGGTCATTGCTGAAGCAGCTGATGATGGTTGGGCCTGGGATACTAACCCAATGAACTCGTGCGGAGATGTCTTGGAACTGAGATGAATAACCTCCAACAACCAGAACGATCTTCCGATATGCCAGGTATGATTCCAACCAGTGTAGATTGGGCCTCCTTATACCCAATGGCTCCAGTTTTGCTAGAGCGCCTTGATGCTACACTCAGTTGAATGCAGCCTTGATGTCAAGGGCAGTCAATCTCACCTCACCCCTGGAATTCAGCTGTTTTTTTTGTGTTTGAATCAAGGCTGTAATGAGGTCAGCAGCTGAGTGGCCCTGGCAGAACCCAAATTGGGCAGTGAGCACACCCTCCATCACTTTACTGATGATCAACAGTAGACTAATGGAATGGTATTGGCCATGTTAGATTTGCCCTACTTTTTGTGTACAGGACATACCTGCGCAATTTTCCACATTGTTGGGTAGATGCCGGTGTTGTAACTGAACTGAAACAGTTTGGATAGGGAAGAAACAAGTTCTGGAGCACAAGTCTTCAGTATTATTACCAGAATGTTGTCAGCACCCATAGCCTTTGCAGTATCCAGTGCATCCAACCATTTTTTAAAATATCACGTGGAGTGAAACAAATTTGCTGAAGATTTGTATCTGTGAGGCTGGATACCTCTGGTGGATGCTGAGATGAATTATCCAGTCAGCACTTCTGTTTGAAGATTGCTTCTTCAAACAGAAATGCTTCAGCCTTATCGTTTACATTGATGTATTTGACTTTTCTATTATTGAGGATGGGGATATTTGTGAAGACTCCTCCTCCAGTGAATTGATTGTCCACCACGATTCATGACTGAATGTGGCAGAACGACAGAAGTTAGATCTGATGTGTTGATTGTGGAATCTCTGAGCTCTGTCTATCACTTGCTGTTTATGCTGTTGGCAAATAGTTCTGTTAGGTACTTCCACCAGGTTGCCACCTCATTTTTAGGTATGTCTGATGATGCTCCTGGCATGCTGTCCTGCATTCTCCATTTAATCAGGGTTGATGGTAATGGTTGAGTGGGAGTTATGCCAGGCCATGAGGTTACAGATTGTACTGGAGTACAATTCTGCTGCCATTGATGGCCCACAGCGCCTCATGGATGCCCAGTCTTGAGTGCTGTGTCTGTTCGAAGTCTGTCCCTTTTAGCACGGTGATAGTCCCACACATCATGATGGAGGATATTGTCTATGTGAAGACGGGGCTTTGTCTCCACAAGGACTGTGCAATGGTTACTCTTACCGATACTGTCATGGACAGATGCATCTGCAGTCGGCAGATTGGTAAGGATGAGGTCAAGTATGTTTTTCCCTCTTATTGATTCCCTCACCACCTGCTGCAGATGTGATCCAGCAGCTACATCACCTAGGAACCAACCAGCTTGATCAGTGGTACTACTGCCAATTATGTCTTGGTGACATAATTGGAAGCCCCTACCCAGAGTACATTTGCACCCTTGCCACCCTCAATGCTTCCTCCAAGTGTTGTTCAACATGGAGGAGTACAATTTCATCACCTGACGGAGTACAGTATGTGGTAATCAGCAGGAGGTTTTGTTGCCCATATTTAACCAGAAACATGTCTAATCATGCTTCACCTCATGGGGTCTGAAGGCAATGTTGAGTATTCCCAGGGCACACCCCTTCCAACCGTATACTCCTGTGCCATGACCTCATGACCTCTGCTGAGTCTGTCCCGCTGGTGGGAAAGGACATATCCAGGGATGGTGATGGTGTGTTTGGGACATTGGCTGTAAGATATGAATCCATGAATATGACAATGTCAGGCTGTTGCTTGTGAGACAGTTCTCCTAATTTTGGCACTACCCCTAGATATTAGTAAGGAGGTCTTTGCAATGTTGACAGGGCTGCTTCTGCTGTTGCCTTTTCTGGCGCCTAGGTCAATGCCAGGAGGTCTGTCTGGTTCCATTTCTTTGTTGAGACTTTGTAGTGATTGATATAACTGAGTGGCTTGCTAAGTCATTTCAGAGTCAACCACATTGCTGTAAGTGTGGAGTCACACCTAATCCAGACAAGGAAAGAATGGCAAATTTCCTGCATTAGTGAGTCAGATGGTTTTTCCAACAATCATTAGTAATTTCTTAATTACAATTATTTTTTTCTTAAATTTAAATTCCACCATCTGCCTTAGCAGGATTCAAACCCAGGTCCCAGAACATTAGCTGAATTTATGAGTTCTGGATTCTTGCGATGATACCACTTGGTCATCACCACCCCTTAAATCTACCAGCAGCTTGGTGAAAGGCAATGCCAGAGGTGGCTTTGCATGACTAGAGAAGCTGTCATCTACATCTGTCACCTCCAGAAAGCAAATCTGCTTGGGAGGTGGCACTATGTCTGTGGCACTGAAGATCACAGCTACAACACACTTCCTTGCCACTGACTTTCAAATCTCAAACAGTGACACATAGGGCATCTCCCAAATGGCAACCTTAAAGTGAATTAATGAGTTCACTGATGCCCTTTGCAGAAAGATGATACCGTCTGTCCAGGTCACCATGGACCCAGACAGCAAGGTGCCTGAACTGTCAGATTTGTAGCCATTGTTGGGTTCCCTCACATGCAAGGTATCATTGACTGCACATGTGGGATGTTCAGGGCTCCATGACATAATCCAGTTAAATTTTGAAATGGGAAGGAATTTAACTCACTTGGTGTCCAACTGGATGTGATCACATGCAATAATTCCTATGAATTTGTGCTCGTTATCCAGGGAGCTCTCAACAAGTTTACATATTGCACAACTCCTGGATTCTATGAATATTTGACCCCCATCATTTCAGGAAGCCAATTCTGACAATGAAGATGCTGAGGAATTCAGGACCGTAATTAATTGAGGCAGACAGAACCTGGGTAGTAGCTAGATTTGAAGCTGAATCACTTCACCTGAACATTTATAGATACTATCAGAACAGTGAGCCAACTGTGGCACACATTGTTCCTGACCTCAAGGCAATACTTAGTTTATAACTTTAAATATTAAGTTGATGTAATTGGCATAGATTGTAAGAGCATTTATTTCTTTTGCATCAATAAATTCCTGTTCAGTTTTCTGCTCGGACAACAAGTATGGAGTTATGCAGGATAATGAGGACTGTGCTTTGTTTGCAAAGGGCATTCATTTATTACAGAGATGCAGAGGGGCTAATCTATGATGATGGACTTCCAAAGCCATTGAGCTTTAACCATCGAGCTTTAATTTCCCATTTGGTAGAGGTTATCTCCCTCCCTGAGGGCATCAGTGAATAAAAGCCTCAGCACTGTTGCACATGATGTGCATTTCAGCATTTAGGTGGTCATCATCCCTCAAGGTAGCTATAAAGAAAACATATATAGTCATGTTATTAGCAGAATAGCAGAATCAAATTGCATTTTTGGATAATGTTCTGAGGTTTGCAATCATAGGCTGGTTGGGCACAGTTGACATGCAGTTCACTGCCAATGGTGGAAGGAATATTTTATTTGATACGGTCTGCCTGTTAGTATAATGCAGGGCTTATATAACTGGCATCACACTGGTACTAAAACTCGTACATTATGTTATTCATTAATGTGGTAAGCAAAATTTCTTTCTGGCTTGACAGCAGCATTTTGTTTGTGGAAAATACCACTTGTACCTTTAATGTAGTTTGCTGCACCACTGATGCATTGTTTTCAAAAAAAAAATCTCACTGGAATAAATCTTTTCAGAAAGTTGTTTTAATATCTTCAAATTTTAAATGTCAGACATTACACCTCGACTGTTTATCTAACATAGCTTTACAGTTTACTCTATAGGGGGTCAGTTACCTTAAGTTGGTTGGATGCTTGGTTTGCAATGCAGATTCTAACAGCATGGGTTCAATTCCTTGACCAGCTGAGGTTACCATGAGAGGCTTTCCTTCTCAATCTCTCCTTTCATCTAATGCATGGTGACCCTCAGGTTAAACCACCACCAGTCATCTCTCTAACGAGGGAGTAGCACTATGGTCTGGTAGGACTATGGCAACTTTACAGGTCACTTTAACAAACTTTCCCTTCATACCCTTAATTTAGGTTTAAGGTATTAGTCTTAGACCAACATTTCTAACTCTTAACCCAAATGTGAAATTCTATAAGTCTGCAATTAGTGTCACTGAGGATCTCCTTTATTGTGAGGTTATTGATTAATTGTATCTCATTTTATATTACCAGGTCTAGAATAGCCTAAATAAAATCAAAGTGCTGCAGATGCTGGAAATCTGAAAATCAAAGTGTTGGTGAAACTCAGCATGTCTGTCAATATGTGTGGAGACAGAAAGAAAGTTAATGCTTCAAATCCACCATGATTCTTCATTAGAACTTCTGGTATAGCCTGCTCCCTGATTGGTTCTTGAACAAAGTTTGAGAAATTGTCCCAATATACTCTATAATCTCATTTCCCAGGCAATATTTAGCAATCTGATTCATTTAATCTACATGTACATTTAAGTCACCGATGATCATTGCAGTACCTCTCTTATGTATTCATTTCTTCCCATGCATTCTGTCCAATAGTGTAATTACTGGTAGGGAGCCTATAAGCTACTCCTGCAAGTGACCTTTTATCTTTCCTACTTATCTTTATCAAAACTGAATTTACATCCTTGCTGATTCCAGCTACGATCATCTCTCATTATTAGTAATTTCATCCTTAATTTACAGAGCTACCTACCACTTTCGCCTACACTTCCTGTCTATTCAAAATGTCAAATTCACTACAATATTCAGACCCATGACCTAGTAACCTTGCTTGCAATCAAGTCTCCATAATGACTAGCAGGTCATACATATTTCCTCTGTAATTTGTCCAGGTATGTCTGACCTTATGTGGTACTGTGGCACTGTCAATGCCTTTGAGTGAGAAGGCCTAGGTTCAAGTCCTACTTGCGACAGAGGTGTGTACCATCATATCCAAACAGATGGAATTAAACAAAAATCTCCAGTTATGTCCTGGCCACAAAGTCTAATTACAGATCCGTCAGCAGCCAAGTAATGGCTGGTGTTCTCAACAATGTTATAGGATTGCAGTGACCAATAATATGCTGAATACTTGTGGCTCAGTATAAATTTAATCCATTTGAATTTTGAGGAAAACTCTTGACTGACTGAAATTACGTTTTGCACATTTCTTTTGTCATTGCTGGAACTAATAGATCTCAGCCAGGAATAAGAGTATTTCTTTAGTACTTTATTGCTGTATCAACTTGCTCAAACACATCTTGGACAGGTGCGACCTGAACCCAGGTCTTCTGCCCCAAAGGTTACCCTTACAGCAGTTTTGTCACATTGCATATCTTGAAAGCTTTACTTATTACCTAGGATCTTTTCCATTTGATGATCTAAGAGCAGTGTATGTTCATTAGATTTAATCTTCAGTACTGGATTCCTTCCATTTTGTCCTTGTATTACTCGATCATTTTATCTTTTAGCATAATTCCTAATTTTTAGTGCATATTTTCCTCCATATGTTCTAAACTTCATTAAAATTTTAATGGTAAAATAAAATTGGTTAAGACAGGGTTTGTATGTTCACTAGCTAACATACACCACATGATCACTGTTGCCTAAATTTCCATACAGGAAACAGATACAATTTAATGTTTAATACCAAGCCTGACATGTGGGTGTTAGGCATATTACCTAACTAATCTTATTGATTATTGAATAACTAATGCAGGTTTGGTGGATGGAGTATAATGTGGGAAAATGTGAATGTCCACTTTGGAAGAACAGAAAAGCAAATTCAAATAAAAGGCTACAGAATGTTGCAATAGAGACACCAGTCTTGTCTTTGTACTTAATTCAAAGTTAGCATGGTTCGAGCAAGTAATTAGGCAAATTAAATAATCTGGCCTCACAAACCTATTGTATTCCATATCTATCTTCATAGTTGACAAAATATTAATGGCCCTTGAAAGTCACATTGCAGGTCATGGATTCAACTGCAAAAGCAATTAAAGCTGTTAAGGTGTGACAATTAAATAATTAAAGGTTTCCAGGCTTTTTGTTGAACCCTCAAAAAATAACTGAAGTTGCAAACATTTCTGTAATGTCAGAGGAAGGCTGCTTTGTAAAATAAAAGCAGACACCTGCTAAGTTTTCATTTGTTCTATATCCCTTTATAGATGCTTGGCATCCTCCCTACTTGCCTTCCCATTTATTTTCATTTGCAAATTTAGCAATAGCACATTCACTTCTCTCATCCAAGTCATTTATGTGGCAAATAAATGGGGCTTCAGAACAGAGTCCTGTGGCATTCCATTAGTCACAGGTCACTGTCCTGAAAATTTCCCAACTGGTCAGCTATTACTTTAGTTACCAAAACTTCTCGGTGCTTATATTGGCCTTGAAAGCAAACACTCTCAAAACTGATATATTTTTAAACTGTTAAGGCAGTTATATGAAAATACAGAATAATCCTAACTGAATGACAGAGACACAGCTCAAAACCTGTTCATTCCCATTTAACATTCCAATTAAAATCTGTAGAAAACCATCTATATTTTCTGCTTAATAATTAAGTTTAGTTAATACCAAACTTAAAAATGTATGGTGGCTGGAATGCTGTGCACAATGTTATCTGGTAGGAAATCTAAAAGCTACGCAAATTAACTTCAATGTTGCTCAGATTCAGAATTATAGAAATAAAAACAGCAATATTTTGTGTGCAAATGGTTTATTTAGTTTAGTACATACAAGGTTAACTTCTAATGGTTTCAACACTGCATTTGTTTCAGGTGCATAGATCCTTTAGCTGTATGAAGATTTACTAACTTATGAAAACAACTAGGAATGCAGGAATCACATGAAAAACAAAGTAACTTTTATGTCTGGCAAATATCAATAGTTTTATTATTAGTTTTCAATTGTTCAGATCCTGTAGTTTTATAATAAATTTTATTTCCTAAATAAACCGAAGTATTAATTTCAATTGCACCATAAATAAAAAAAACTTAAATACTTTGCATCAACTGTACACAAACCATATTTCAAAAATATTTTATTGGTTTTAGAATTTACATTCTTACAAAAGTAACATTTTCATTTCCCAAGTGCATTCACGTATTTGCAGCACTCACAGTAATACACACCTGAACTGCACATGCAGTTGAACATACAAATACCAAAATGTATTCAATATAATTTCTGCTGAGATCCCTGCCTCAAATAATAAAATATAAAACAAAAGGTTTCAATTTGACATGTTCCTTGAAGGTAACATGTACTATTGCTGCTTCGCACATTTTCCAATGATTTCAACATAGCAAGAGGTAGTATCACTTCAGTGTCATACGAAAGTCATCCTCATACAAAAGGATACATCAAATCCAACCAGTCATCTTGCATCTGATTCTTCTTCCAATTCTAAAGTTTGTAATAGAGGAAAAAAAAAAATTTTTCTTCATCAAAGACCTAGACTGTTTCCACTTTCACAGTTGCACTATCTTTTTCAGTTTTATTATCATCTGTCAACATACAGCTCCGTTCATTCTCAGTATCTTTACAGCTGTTGGTGGCATCTGAAGTCTTGTTACTACTAGCCAACTGTTCCTGTTTAAGAACTGAATGTAGTGGATTTTCTACAGGAGCTTCATTTGGAGATGGTGTTGCATCAGTAAATGAAGCCTTAAAAAAGGTAATGAGAAAAATTAACATGTAAAAGCAGTTTTCATGACAAATATTTGATAAAACAAAGTTAAAATTTACTTTAAGCTGAATTTTATATGCTTAATTACATACAACTCTTGTAAACAGTATAAAATCCATCAGGACTGCTGCAGGATTTTTAGTAATCAGTACCACATCCAAACTTATTTTGCTGTTCTAAATGTAGTTGAACTATACACTGCGTAACAAATATTTCAACTTATTTATATAATGTTTAGCGAAAATATTTCATGTTCATACTCACATTTTTGTAATCTTCGTAACATGCTGGATGATACGTCTAAAAGAAATGTTGCAAATATTAAAGGTAATTAGTGACAATATCTAAGTTGTTAAATAGATTTCAAACGCTATTAGCTTTGTTAAAATAAACTAGATCAGAAGAAACATCAGGTCATAGCTTAGCACTTGCAATTAGTACAAGTGGGCCAGATCTTACTGGAAAAATAATGACATGATAATGGCACTTTAATGTGCAACATGCAGATGAGATTACAAGGTAATCTCCAAAACCTGATTGTTTTGCACTCCTCCACTGATCTATTTTCTTGCTTTGCTTTTAAGAACTGATTTGTTGTCATTAAATTCTCAACTGAATGTTAAGTTCCATAATTAAGAGCACAAGTATATTTTGACAAGATAACTGTTAACATACTGCCAATCAAACTCTCACCTACAAATCAAAAAATGAGATTCCATCAGATGGTAAAAAGCCATTTCAAATATAATTTCCCTGTTTCGTCAGTACCTCCAAACCCCAAATCCAATTTTCTTTACCTGATTTGGCTATTTCATCTCATTAATACACTCAGGAATTTATTTTGCTTTGCAATCCTTAAATCTTATTAAATGTACTGTCAGTCCCACCATTCACCAAGGTCCAAACAGGCCTACCACATTGCTCAAATTCAATAACTTGCACTTCCAATAACTAACGATATGTAAAGAAATTTCAGCAGGAACATGCTGATAAAGTCTGAGTTGTACCATGTAAGATGCCTTGCTCTGAAAATTCTGTCTGATGTCTTCAGCTACAGGTTTCACATCACTAACATTAGCAAGCTGTTCAAACTAACGTTAATACATCTTATTGGAAACATGCTAGCTGATAAGAGTATAACAGAAGGGTAGTCTGCTTTAATTGTGTTGCATATCCATATATTGATGTCCTTTCATTAATCATTTATAATGGCCAATATATCTGCTTACACTTAGACAGTTCACTGGCAATAAGGTGTTTGAAACATCTGGAAGTTGTAAACAATACATGAATGCTTTTTCCTTACAACTGTATTAATGACCATAACCATGAACTTGGTTGTTGGCAAGACAGGAGTCCCTTATTACGGAACGAAATTGCATGGTACTTGGATGTGCATGGTGAAATAGAGATGAATCAGCACAGTTTCATCAAGGACAGGCTGTGACTGATAGATCTGTTAGAATTGAGGTGGTAACAAGCAAATTAGACAAAGGAGAGCCAGTGGATGCGGTTTATTAGGATTTCTAGAAGGCCTTCCACCAAGTGCCACACAGGATGCTGCTAAATAAGAGCCCACGGTGTTAGGTACTGGCATGAATAGAGGATTAGCTGACTGGCAGGAGGCAGAGAGTAGGGGGTTAAATAGATCTCTTTTGCGATGGCACCAACGACTAATGGAGTTCCACAGGGGTCTGTGTTAGGACCATAACTTTTCATATTATGAATCTGGACAAAGGAAGCAAGGACATTGTTGCTAAGTCAGCAGATGATAGGTGGAAGAACAGGTAGGGTTAAAGAAGTGGAAGGCTGAAGGAGGACTTGAACAGGCTAGGAGATTGGACAAAAGTGGCAGATGGAATACAATATGGGAAAGTATGAGGTTATGCACTTTGGTAGGAAGAGGCGGCGTACACCTTTTTCCTAAGTGTGCAAAGACTTTGCAAAATTGAAGCACAAAGGGACTTAGGAGTCCTAGTTTAGGATTGTCAAGATTAACAGGCAGATTTAGGTGGCACTCAGGAAGGCAAATGCAATGTCAGTATTCATTTTGAGATGACCAGAATACAAGAGTAGGGTTATACTACTGATGCTGTATAAGACTCTGGTCAGACTGCATTTGGAATATTCTAAGTAGCTTTGGGCCCCATCGCTGGAGGAGGATGTGTTAACATTGGGGAGGGTCCAGAGGTGGTTTGTAAGAATGATCCAGGGGATATAAGGAATGGTTGAGGACTGTTGGCCTGTACCTGGAATTCAGGTGGATGACAGGACATCTCATTGAAATTCACAGCAAATGGAGACACCTGGATAGAATGGACGTGGAGAGGCTATTGCCACTAGGCAAGACTAGGACCCAAAGGCATAGCCTCAGAGTGAAGGTATGACTGTCTAGCTGAAGAAATTCCACCTTATCTCAGTTCTAGAGGGTGGTGAATCTCTGGAACTCACTTCTGCAGAAAGAAGACAGAGATAGATAGGTTCTTGAATAGTAAGGGAATCAAAAGTTATGGGGAGAAGGCAGGAGAATGGGGTTGAGAAACATATCAGTCATGATGAAATGATGGAGCAGGCTCGAAAGGCCTAATTCCGCTCCTCTACTTTATGGCTCAATAATCCATTGGATTAACCACCAATGAGTTTTTGACAATGTGACCTCAGCCAAGCTTTTTTTCCCCAAATAATGGCAAACAGTGACCATAATTGTATATAATTGATAGTTTTGAAAGCCCCAGGACAGTTAATTATTGGGTTTACTTACTCTATTATCCACACGAATTGCATTTTTCAGATGCCACTCCTCTTCATCTTCATCCCAATACTGCTCAAAAGCTTCTTGACAAATTTCACACACCTACCGGATGAAAATACAAACGTGTTTGTTAGGATTAGGGCAAGTATTGATTTTTTGATAAGACTGAATATATTTACTCACAAATACAATGCAGTATACTTCCAGATTTAGGGTATGCTAAAACTTGTAAAATTCTACTGATGGATGCTTCCCCACCACCCTCCTCCTCCACCCCAATATTGCAGGGGACTCCAGTAGAAGTCCAATTTTCTTTCTAATTTCCTCAGAACAGAAAAATTGGTAATTTGCATTGTATCTATGGAAATGACATCTGTATGTACTTTTATGTATTTTTGGCTCCTGTGTTATTATTCATAATTGGTCACTATTCTTTAAAGTGATAAAAGACCTGTATGCAGTGAATTCTGAACATAAACACTTTAAAATGCTACTTATTATATACTTGGGAATAGTGTTTATTTTCTTGGATACCTGTCTTGATTACTCCAAATGCAGCCTTTAACACCTCAGGTGCAGCTAGATTTAGGTCAGAGCTTAAAGTGATAAACAGGATTCTGATAGGCACATAAATTACTGCAGATTAGGGTAACAGCAGGGGGAAAGTGGAATAGCTGGTAACAAAAGATTAAAGCTGCTGTTCTGTAAAGAGCCAATGCAAGTTGAGGACAAAACAAAAACATGGTTGAAGAAGACAGCACCCAAGTCAAAGAGAACAAACATCAGCATGTTTGATCTGGATGGCTCCAGTATTGCAAGATGATCTGTTTGGGGTTCTAGGTGTGTTGCACAAAGTGTGGAAAGCAATGACAGTAGCAATACCAGTCCTTTTCCATAAACTGCAGGTAGTTGTTTACTACGCTTCATGTGGGGGTCACTGTTTATTAGTGTGATAATTTTCCTCCTGATTCTTGTGCTACCCAAGTATAAATGCATTTATGCCCCTCTTCCAAATAGTACTGCATTTACTAAGTTTGAGTGCTTTGGTATCAAGTTTTAAAAAAGCCTTATGAGACTAATAATTCATAACAAAAAAATGTTGATTTTTAGATTTCAACAATTCCTAAGTTTTTAAAGAAGGGTCCAGACCCGAAACATCAGCTTTCCTGCTCCTCTGATGCTGCCTGGCCTGCTGTGTTCATCCAGCTTTAGACCTGGTTATTTCAGAAGTTTTATTACCTATTACAAGACACAGCAAGTAACTAAAAGAAAACAAAGCCAGTTTAATTTATCAACTCCCACAGCCCAATTTGGGATGATAGATTCAACTTTCTGAAAAAAGTACAAAATGCTTTCCAACTCCCCTAACAAAACATCAGACTGCAACACAATCCCTCCCTCTGGCCTGTTGATGCTTCTGTCACCATACTCACCAGGGGGACCTATTACCTACTCTAGTAGATGGGAAGGTTAAAGATCCCAAATAGAGGCAACGGTCACTGGAATTCTGCCTTTATCTTCTGCAACTCTGCCTGGTATTGAGGTATAACTGAGATGTTTGATTATGGGAAGAAAAATTCAATAGTTACCACTGGCACAGGAGCTTGCAAAATAATTTCAGAAATCCTGCTCCAAAAAGGATTCATGAGGAGCAATATTATTTTAACAATACATTAATGAGGGCATTGAAATCTACCTTGAGACAGAGCAAGAACTACTCAAGTTGAATCCATCTGCACTTCTAATATCTATTTAAAGCAAAGAACTATATGGATCAGATGTTGACACCATGAACCTTTAGCCACAAAAATAAGTAAACCTTTATAAAACATACAGATGTGATAAAATCTAGGATTCCAAGGCATCTTTGGATTCATGTTCTTGTTTTTAGTTTAAAAGGCCACTTCCAACCTTAATCAGCTCTAGACACATTCAGGAAAAAGATCAGCTGGTCAACAACATAGTTTAATGGAAGAGAATCTCCTACCTGCCTGTGCTTTAGTTAAGCGTGAGAATCAGTTTTAAACAGCACACAAAAGAGGTCCTTTGACCCCCATTATGGTTGCAATGGCCTTCAAACATCCATCCATCCTAATTTCACTCTTCATCTCTTAGCTTGTACGTTATGACATTTCCCGTGTATTTCTCAAATGTCGAGAGGTTCCATCACCACCACCTTTTTAGGTGTTGAGTTCACAAGTACCCACAACCCAACAGGTGATAACATTTTTCCTCAAATCCATTCCAACCCTCCTGTTCCTTTCTTTAAACCTGTCCCCCCTAGATACTGACTCCTCTAAAGAGTTAGCCTTCTCTGTATCAATATGGTTTATATTCCTCAAACCTTTGTACATCTCAGTCAGATTATTCAACTTTCACTGCTTTTAAGGAGAGCAACCCCAGCCTATCTAGACCCTCTTTATAGTTTAATTGCTCCAGTCCAGCCAAGATCCTGGTGAATCTCTTCTTTACCCTCTCTCATACAACCATATCCCTCCTATAGTGTGGTGACCACAGTACTCCAGCTGTGGCCTAACATTATATACAATTCATCACAGTCTCCTTGCTCTTGTATTCAATGCCTTATCAATAAAGGCAAGTATTCCATTTGTTTCTTCAAGGATCTGTGGACATGCACAATCAACACTTTTCAGAATTAAATTCCACTTGCCGCTGTTTAGCCCATCTACATTGTACTGCCTCAGAAAGGACAATAAAACTTTTTTTGCAAGACTTACAGATGGGATAAAATCACTGATATAAAATCAAGTATTCCAAGACCCGTTTACTTCATGGTTTTATGTTTAAAAGGCCATTTCGTCTCCTCACTATTCACCACAAAACCAATTTTCAAGTCATCTGTAAAATTACAAACACCACCTCCTACACTCATGCCTAGATCGACAATGTACATAAACAGCAAGGCACCCAGCACCGGGTACATGACAGGGTACAGGCTTCCCGTTACAAAAATGCCCTTCAAAAATGCCATGAAGTCAATTTTACATTCAATTTACCAAATTGCCCTGGATTCCACAGACTTAGTTTCTTAACCAGTCTGCCATGTTGAAGTCCTTACAGACTATACTAACTGCATTAACCTCATCTACACAGCTAGTCACCTCCTTGAAAAATTCAATTAAATTGTTAAATGTGATCTCCCCCTTATAAAGCCACACTGATTTTCCTCGCTTGATCCTGCCTAAGGAGGTTAATTTTGTCCCTCAGTACTTTTTCCAATAATTTTGCTACCACAGATCTAAGAATTACAGGCCTGTAATTCCTGGTTTACCCCTACCACCCTTTTCTTGAATAAAGGCACCATAATAGCTGATCTCCAGTCCTCTGGCAAGCCTCTTCTAGCCAGAGAGAATCTGAAAATTCATGTTAGAGCCCCTGCAATCTCCTCCCTTGCTTCCCACAATGAAATTGGATACATCTCATCTTGGTCCAAAGATTTATCTACTTTCAAATTCGCTAATTCATTCAATTATATCGCAGCTCCCCCCTCTCTTTTATATCTACATGCTCCTTCTCTATTGTAAATACAGATTCAAAGTTCTCATTTGAAAACCATAGCTATATCTTCCAGCTCCAAAAAGATTGCCACTTTGGTCCCTAATAGACCCTTACTCCTTTTACACAACACGCCTCTGTATTTTCCTTAATGTTACCAGCCACTTTTTTTTTTAATGTCTCCTCTTTGCTGACCTTACTTTTTTCTTAAGCAACCCCCTGCACTGACTATACTCCTCCAATGCATTGCTATTTTGAGCCTTGGGGATCTATCTTAAGCTTTCTTTCTTCCCCCCATAGCAGTCCAGATTTGCTTGTGCTTTCTTCTCTTATTTGATTACAATGACATGTACACAGCTAGATCAAACTCTATGGTAATTGTTCTGATAGAATGACATGCATAAAATATCCCCGCTGCTGTAACTGTTGGAAGGCAGTTTGCACAATTCTTTTAAGAGCACAGTTAAGACAAAATTTGATTAAGCATATTAGATTTAACTGGAGCAGAAAAAGTTAACAATCACTGCCTGCGGGACCTCGGTTTCCAGATTGCTAAGTACCTTATTTTCCAAAAGCTTAACCAGTGAGCTTTAAGTCCAGAAATAACAGAATTTCTGAAATAGAATGCTTCACTCTCATTATCTTTATGCTGACATCCACTCCTACAAATCAGCCACTAATGTAATGGCTTAGTTGCAGTTCTTTAAATATATGAGACAGAAAATCTGAGCCTCAACTACAGAAGTCAAGCTATCCTGCTCAATAATGTGCACAGAAGAGTGGCCTGCAAGTACCTAAATCATCCCTCTAGACTAGGCATCAAGCAGCTTATTGGTACCTTCTGCATGCATCCAAGTCATGTTGTATGTTTTTTTTGGAAATCTGATGAAACTATGATCATACTATGTAATCACATGAATTTCTATTAATAAACCTACTTCATGTACTCCAGCAGGCCCAGCAGGAACACTCTGAAATTCCTTTTCCTTGGCTGCTTCTTGTGTTCTCTGCACAACTTCTTCATGGACCTTCTCAAAGAACTGACTCTTTGCACGTTCTTCCAAGTCAGCAATTTCTTCAAATTCTATCCAATCCTGGGGATTTGCAAGCAAATATGTTTCAAAACCCCAACATTTCAATTCTTAACATTTGTCTTGTTTTCAAATCTAGAACCATTCTTAACAAATAGAATATTTGTTGACATTCTTAAAAGAACATGTGATTACAGTGTTTATGGACTGCCAGTTTTCAACTTTCAAACTGTGAATTCTCTATCTGGAGCTTTTTAATGGACTAAAATAGTTTGTTTAAAAAATAAGGGAGGATATTGAACAAGTGCAGCAGCAATGCCAGGAGAGCCCCTCTGCAGCCAGCATGGTGGCTAGAAAGTACTGTGTAGCAAGGCTGCAACTGGACAAAGCAGCAACAGCCATGGAGAGGCACATGGCAGACACCATTGGGGGAGGGGAATCTCTGCATTGTCAGTCCTAGTCTCCTCCTGCACCTCATTTGCTGCTTGATGATTTCAATGGCACATGCACAGACATATCCTGGCATGGTGACATCAATGGCACTTCCTGCAGCCTGTCGCAACCAGGTGACCTCAAAGATAGCATATGTGCTTGCACCGTGCCATTTTGCTGTTAGGAGTAAGGGTTCTTTTCAAAAGAAGGGAACCACTGACTTAAGATGGCTGTAGTGATCACTTAAGCTCATTAACACATCAAACAAGACCCAGTTTGAACAGTTTGAGGCATCAAAATGACCAAAACAGTCATTCAGATCTCATCTCCAATTTGGAAGTTTTACATACTAGGATGAAAGACACCTGCAGATTATCCAGCTTGAAGAAAACAATTAAGCCAAACATGGGGAAAGAAAAAGGAAAATATATTTCAAGCAGAGATGTAAAATGGATTTGTAAGAGCAGCACTGAAATACCCTCTCGTCCAGAGTTTTCACACAGCCTCTCAAAAACAGCTCTACTGATAAAATAAATTGGAGGAACATTCATTCACGAGGAACTCAAAGTTCTAAAACTTTTATATACATATAAAAATCTTGCTACTGAAGATACAGGCCATCAGTTAACAAAACCCTCAGGATACTAAAAGTGCATATTCCCAATCTTTCTTTTCACACTAGACATTGCTTTTCAAATTTTAAATGTGTCTTCAATCTCATTACTTTTTTCTCCCAGAGTTAATAAATAATACAATCCCTCATTCTTTTACTCAAGAACACCTTGTAATTGACTTTTTCATTTCACTTCTAGCAAACTATGTTTTAATTGAACTGCGATCTAGCTGCATGTAAAAACGTAAAAATATTTATTGTGGTCAAGGACAAGTTAAATAGAAACAAATTGATTCAGCCTCCTCACCAGGTCATCTATGCAATGGGCTCAATCAGTATATTCAAAAAAAATCTGAGAACTGGAACAGGGAAGTAAATTTTTCCTTCAAAACCTGTTTTACGAAAACAAACGATGAGAAACATGTGGTTGATAATAAAATGTGCCTCAAAAGAGATAGCCCAGAGAGACTGGAAAAGCTGGAGAAAGCCAACAAGTGAGTGGCAACAAGGTTGGAAAACAAAGTAGTATGTAAACTTTATAAAGGGGTAGTTAAACAAGGGTCACAACATCTCTAAACCACTTCAGCACAAAATATCCTGATAAAACTGGATGCACACAGCAGGCCAAGCAGCATCATAGGAGCAGGAAGGCTGACGTTTCGGGCCTAGACCCTTCATCAGAAAAATCT